>NC_134103.1:97876018-98176018 GCF_000715075.1 Nicotiana tabacum | reverse complement strand
TTGGAGGCATATAATTTCTGCTAAACCAACTTGGATTTAAACCAGCATTATCAAGATTAATCGTCATAATTTACAATCTGGAACTATGCTCTAATAATTTGAGCAATCAACTTGAAAAGTCAAACTGCAAGTTGATAACAAATACACATGTGATCATACAATAGATGCATCTATTAAAATCATATAATAGTAAACGGTCCACATGGTAGGTGATTGGGCCCATATATAATCTTTTATTCGTTCAAAAAATTAAGGGATTCAATCCCAATCTTAACTGGTATATCATGAGAATAAGCGGCATAAGAGAATTCTTGAAGAATTTCTATTTCTTCAATATATGCCAATGTGAATTCTCAATTAATTTTTGCATCATAATTGAACCGGGATAGCCAACCGGTCATGCCAATTAATATTTATTTCAGTAAAACTTCAGTTTACTTATGGCATGTTTTTGCATCATCATGCTTATACTTGTGTAGTACCAATAGAAGAAAAATCGGGTAACCTTTTATATTTACCCTGTATGATTATAGTAATATGAAGATATTCAATCTTCCTTTCATTTATAGTCTCAATATGCCAACCGCTTTGGCTAATATATTTGAAACTCAAAAATTTTCTTTTGAGATTTACTATAATATTAATGTCATGAACAATTTTATGCATTCGGGTAGTAACAAATTAGTTCTTCCGGAATTCTTAATTGATTTTGTACTATAAGATCTTTTGTCGCACCATCCATATGGTAAATGTCTCATTCATGGAGAAAATCATATCATAATAATTGTCATTGTCAAAATCATCATAAGCAAAATTATTTCTTGCTTTAATATTGCCTTTAATAAATTTTTATAAGGCATGACAAAATATTTTTGACGTACCACATGTACGCAACCAATGACATATTTATGTAACCACACAGTAATGTTCATTATCTTTCTTTCTCTCAAACCTCCCGTAGAGGCGAGTTGTAGTATTTATTCAATCATACATAAGCACATTCTTATGCATAATTTGTATTACATATATATATTCACATTTACTTTCAGGAATGAGTCTGCATTTATAAAGCATATCACAAGTCGCATTCTTTCAAAAAATGGACTATAATCGTCTGAACGTGCCTCATATTTACAGACCATATTGACACACATTTCCTTCACCTTTGAAGGATTATTTGAGAATCATTATTGTTCTCCTTTTTATAATTACCATAATAATGACTATTATTATTTTGGTCTGGCACGCCTACGTTCATTGGTCAACCACTTATCTTCATTTAGATTTGTTATGCACTGCTATCACATTCATTTCAAGAATGGAGCAAATCAAGTGGGACTAGTTTCATGCTTTTTCATGAAAAATATATTATTTTTCTTTAGTCATCATTATATCATCAATATGGTGCATTGGGACTCAAACCCAATGACTTACCCATATAAAGGCATGTTAGGCCTTAATCAGTTGGGACTCGAACCCAACTCTTACAATCATGGAGCATCAGGACTTAAAATTCAATGTCTTACTCTCATGGTGCGTTGGGACTTAAAACCCACCGTTTTTTCCTTAACCTTTGTCATAATAGGCCATAGTGCATCACCCTTGAGCCTTTAATCATGGGGAGCCTCAGATAACACTGCAGCGAAGGTCACAACAAATATGAATAGCACCGTAAGTTACTTGCGTTTAATCTACAACACTATGATTTTTTTCTTTTTATGAAAATCAGATTTCTAATTCTAATGCCTCGCGTCACTGTATATTTTTCATCAATTACCAAAAGTGACTGCCGACAGACACATATAATATATAGGCAAATCAAAAGATTGGATATGGTTCTTCTTGATTGAAGCAGCTTATTTTCATGCACAAATAATATTGTATTTTGTGTAAGTTTCACTACAAGAAAATAGGCCTTTAGCGAAGGGAAATTCGGTCGTTAAAAGCCATAATCCAATCGTTATTAGCCAATAACGACCAGAAAAAAGCCGGTCGTCGCCGGTCGCTAAAAGCCTCGACATTAAAAGTTTACGACCGGATCTCAAGTCGGTCGTTAAAGAACCTTTAGCGACAACAAGAAATCCGATCGTTGTAGCTCCTTTTAGCGACCACATTTTCCTTCGTTGCTTGTAATTCCGGTCGTTAAATCTTGTAATTATGACAACAAATTCGGTCGTTATTCTTTCACCTTAGCTAGTTGTTTATTAATCTTCCACAACAATCGAATCGAATCTTTCAAGGTTTAGATACACATACACATCTTAAAAGACACTATTATATATGTTCATATAAACTTCATAGTCTATTACAAAGAACTAAAGTGTCATATTACAAGAATATAGCTATCTAATTTGCATGACAATATGTTGTCAACTCCTAACAAAAGAGAACAGAATTCATGTACAAGTGAGAACATCTTTAAGCAACTCTAAACAAAATAGAAAGCATGTATCTCATGTGCTTCAACTTGTTTTTTAATATTTGCAGTTGTTTATACTTGCTCTGTACTTTCTTCTGGGAAAAGTTCTTTAAACTTCAAATTCTTGATCTCCTGAAAGAACAAAGATAAAAAAAAAATTATTAATAGAAAGACTTCAAAATCTTGACAAGCATATACACAGACATGTGTCCACATCACTCTGTTACAAAGGATGAGAGGTACAATATCATTAACTTGGCTTAATAATTTAGTGGAACAGCTAAACCAGGGATAAATTTTGACCTCTCTAAATGAAAGCGGCTAAATACAACATACTTTACATGTTTAATTATTGATATTTAAATGGGCATTGATGGTCATTCTTCCGTGGAGTAAGTTATGAACACAACAAAAATTAGTTAGACATCTCCAAAACACACTGCTTTAGAAAAGCACTTGGAAAGGATACTGAGCACTGACTCCTACGAATGAACTATGGAAGGACCCATTAAACTAATTTCTATTTTTTCAGTATTGCTAGTTCTATCAACAAGCCAAAATGAAGTATATGAACATCCAATTAAGAACATTTGGGGTGAAAGTTGTTCAACTACATAAAGCCATTCAATTTGACATAAGTTTCAAGTTTGCAATAGGCATGGAATATAATATGACCTTATTAATGAATTATAAGCAACACAAAAAAATGGAAGAGGGGAAACCATATAATTTTCTGTGTGGGATCTATAGACAGCAAACACCGATAGAGCAGGAGCCAACCAAAAAACAAAGTACTCTAACTAAGAAGAAGACCTAAATGTAATTAACCATACCAATAATAGAACAAGATAAATCAAACAACAAACGTGAAACACCAAATTGATGAGATGACGTACAGGATGTCGAGGATCAACCAGCATTGGGAAAAGACCTCGGACAATAAGAGATTGCCTTGTCTGAATATGACGAAATTAAACACAAGATCTGTCAGCTTCATTGTCAATAAAAAGTTACACAAGATTACGTAAAAAATAATTAACAAGGAGAAAAGGAACCCAGATGAAATAAAATAAAAGAGCAAGGAGTTAGTAGTAGATCACTACATTGGTAATGAAACTGGAAAGATGTGATCGACAAATAGTGTAGACGCTTCAAAAGCTAATTATTGCAATTTCAAACATTTTTGTCACTCTAATATTTTCATATAATAAAATTGAAGAATGAAAATTATAGATTAAAATAAATAAGTCAAATACAAAAGGATATATTAATATTTCAGCTGTCAGATACTGCAATTACATCAAATAGATTTACCATAGGACTCCCTATAAACAAGAAAAATGACAAATTGAAACACAAAATTAAAAAGAATTTCAAAAAACTCTTCCACAATCGTTAAGAAGGGAAAAATATAGAATAATCACGTCGATACAAAAAATATGGAGCACAAACTTCATTATTATTACTAAAGTAATTTATAGTGGAGTCGAACATCGGATGGCATAATATCAATTTAAATGAAGAGATCAATCGAACTACTTAATCAAACGTCATATCTAAATAGGAAACAGAAAAATATCAAGTAAACAAAGGTGCAATAGTTTAATACTCAGTCTCTACTAATGCATTTAACAGGCTATCAGCCGATAAGCTGGATTTGATAGTTAAAAAAACTTTGAGCCCTAGGTTGTACCTCAAATGCACCGCTAGAACTCCACTTCAGTTGATTTATCTTGAGTCGAGGAATTACAACAGACAATACTGGCATTGCTGGCCTATATTTAGCTATCAATCTGTTTACGTGAGCATAAATTACAACTCTTATAAAGAAAGAGAATCAATATCCCAAGAAATATAGTAATAATGACAAACTCTACCTTGATGCCCTTCCAGATGAAGTGAAACAAATAATTACTGATGCTTTCACTTTAATGGCGACTTTTACCTAGAGAATAAAGGAATATAGAGTTATTGAGGCAAACACATACACAATTCAATTTCCAGAAATCTTTTTTTTTCCTATTTTAAGAAAGGCATTCGCATTTTAAATAAAAATACCGTTGACGAGGCAATTAATTCCAGATGTGTCATGGGGTAATGGATCAGATGTTATGGCATAAATAGATACAGACTATGCAATTGCGAGAATTGAGATAAAATATAAGTAGGACAATGCCAAACACAAATTAGGGTTCGAGGAGATCATTGAATACAAATAACCAACAATAGAAAAGTAAAATAACACCGAAAGAACTATTAGATTGCCAAACCATCGCAGGAACTTCCATTATAATACTCAAAAGTAGATTACTAAACCATCGCAGTTTCTGTAAAAGATAATAACTACTATCAAAAAAGAGATAACCGGAACTGCAAAAACTATCCAATTTCACACTCCATAGTTTCTACGGCAGGTTTAGGGATTTGGCGGATACT
Source organism: Nicotiana tabacum (assembly GCF_000715075.1). Taxonomy (NCBI): domain Eukaryota; kingdom Viridiplantae; phylum Streptophyta; class Magnoliopsida; order Solanales; family Solanaceae; genus Nicotiana; species Nicotiana tabacum. The sequence continues at coordinate 98,171,163 of NC_134103.1, read as the reverse complement.
TACCTTGAATAGAAAGAGAAGAAAATTGTAGATCGAGTTTTTATCAGTCACAGGTGATGAGCAAATCGGTTTGAACCGCATAATTTACTCTTCGAAAACAGAGAGAATGGCTTAGGGTTCTTTTTTCTGTTTCTTTTTCCTTTATTTGGGGAGGGGTGGTGGTGGAGGATGGGGTTGGGAAAAATAAAAGAGAGGGAAAAGTAGTGCCTTAATGATACAGTCGGATATTATACTTTTGAAGGAGCAAATATTTTCTCCTTGTTAATGCAGAACTAAAAATTGGCTTTAACGACCGGAGAAAAAAATAGTCGTGATTAGTACACTTATAACGACCAGATTCATGTCCTTTCGTTAAGAAGCAGTCACTAAAGATCAAGTTTCTTGTAGTGTTTGGATAAGTTTTATAAAGCGGTGGTTAGACCGGCCATGATGTATGGGGCTGAGTGTTGGCCTGTTAAGAACTCACATATCCAGAAGATGAAAGTAGCAGAGATGAGGATGTTGCGGTGGATGTGCGGGCATACTAAGATAGATAAGATTAGGAATGATGATATTCGGGAGAAGGTGCATGTGGCTCCCATTGATGACAAGATGCGGGAAGCGAGGCTTATATGGTTCGGACATGTTCAGAGGAGAAGTCCAAATGCTTCGGTACGGAGGTGTGACCAGCTGGTTACGGAGGGCACGAGAAGAGGTAGAGGGCGGCCTAAGAAGTATTGGGGAGAGGTGATCAGGCAGGATATGGCGAGGCTCCAGATTTCCGAGGACATGACACTTGATATGAAGATGTGGAGGTCGAGTATTAGGGTTGTAGGTTAGGAGGTAGTTGAGTCGTGCCTTATTTCGTAACATGGTGGGACTAGCCATGTAGGTTTTTTTTTTTTTTTTTTTTTTTTTTTTAAGATAACTAGTGGGAATGTTGTGGCTTACTATTTCTCTTTTCAGTGCAGGTCCTATTTACTAGCTATCGCTTTTGCTTTACATCTTTCTTCTAGATTTCATGAGGTTCCTATTTTACTTATGACTGTTGTGGTGATACTAATATTTACTAATATTGTCTCCCTTTACTTTGCATCTCTCTTCTGGATTTCATGATGTTCCTATTTATCCTATGATTGTTGTTGTGATACTAATATTGTCTCCCTTTTTGTCCCTTTTATTTTTTTTTTTTTGAGCCAAGGGTCTTTCGGAAACAGCCTCTCTACTCCTTCGGGGTAGGGGTAAGGTCTGCGTACACACTATCCTCCCCAGACCCCATTAGTGGGATTTTATTGGGTTGTTGTTGTTGTTGTTGTTGTTGTGTAATATGAACAATATCAAATCTTAAATTCAAAATATTAAAATGTGAATTTATAGGAAGAATGGAAAAAATACTCCCCGGACAATTGAAGCAAATTGATTCAAATATGAAATACTCGAGCTTCCACTAGCAACGTAACTGATTCTAGGTAGACAATATTTTTGTAGTTCAACCATGGATTTGGTTATCTTCGTACTTTAAGATGATAACTGAAATAAAAATTGGAGTTCCATGCTGATAATGTGTTAAAAAATTAAGTTCAAAGCAACAATATAAAATAACAAAATAGACAGTAGATGTAGAGGGGAAAGAGAGAACTTTCTTATTTCATCAAGTATTTTTCATGTATTTTCAAGTGTCTACAATATCACTTCTCATCCTTTATTTATAGTATTACATAGAGGTATATATAAGAATATCATAAACATATCATTAAGCATTTAAATCATGGACGACGATCATGGAGAAGTTATAGAGGTATAAGAGTTACAATCATAAATATTAGAGTAGTAGGAGTTATGAAGTTTACGAAGAAAAGTAGTGAGTGTTACTCAATTTAGGAATTATGGACATTCACGTACTCTAGTGTTTCATAACAGAATGCATTTTGTTTTACAAATCCTATTATGTAATTTAATTTAATGAACACTTAGACATTGTTGTAGCATTTAGTACGCAAAAGCTAATGAAAAAAGATTCTTTAAATAAAATACTTTTTTATTTAAAAATTTATACTCCATTTCTCTTGAACATTCCGATATGATTTTCCTCCATATAGAAATTTAAACTATCGTGGCTCTCTATCCCTTAGTTGACAGCTTGTGTTTGCTAATACTTCTCCTTTCACTTTCCAATTTTCTTTCTTCTTCTCTTTAATCTCCTTCTCCTTGACTCCCAATTAGTTCTAAGCTTTGGTTTCAAAGAGTGTGTGTCAATGGCGGAAGCTATACAATACTTTGAATTGAATACCGGAGCTAAGATCCCGTCAGTTGGTTTGGGCACGTGGCAGTCCGATCCTGGTATCGTCGGCCAAGCCATTGAGACTGCTATCAAGGTCCTCTGTTCAATTGCGGTTACTTACAATATTGTTTAAATGTTTTTAATACCGTCATAGAATTTAAACTCATAAATTAAAGGATTTAAGTTATATATAGTGATAATATAATGATTTTTTATAGTACCAGTGCATAGAACTTAAATTGTGTTTTACTTAATTGTGTGAATATATACTAATTAACTGTCAGTAACTAATAAAACTTATGTATAATACACATGTCATGCACTTATTGCTTCAATGTATTCTTAGAGGGACTAGCTGTCAATACACAGGATTCATTTTCGACTGTTGTATTTGGGATCACATGATTCACATGTCAAATTTTCTTTCTCATATAATTATATTATTAGAATTTGGCATAACGTTTCCAATGTGGAAAAAGTTGGGAGTTCTACAATTGTTACACTATTTTGCTACTAATATATGCTTTTATGGATCAATTTTAGAAAGTCACCCAATTTGAACTGTCACTTGCAACTAAGCGATCCCATATCTCTAATCTTGAATTGTATGCTTTTAGGGTAATACTGGGTATGTTGTTGTTGTTGTATGCTTTTAGGGTAGCAAGGGATGGTTGTTTGGTGCAAGAAACTAGAGCTATGTCATTTTTGGTATTCGGCAAAAATTCAGAGTTAATTGTTCATTTCTCATTTGCGCTGCAGGTTGGATACCGTCATATTGATTGTGCTCAAGTTTATGGCAATGAAAAAGAGGTAATTTGAGTTAACAATAAAGCAAATATAGGCTTTTCATAGATAAATGTCTCTAGCATACTCATGTTATTACAAATGGCCTTGTTAATCTATCACTTGCCTAGAGACAATATAGGGTATTATGTTGAAATGTCTGTTTTTGCCGAAGCGTTTCTAAGTTATTACTTACCTTTCACATGCATTGTACATGTTCCTCAAATGCTGGTGTAGGGTGAAAAGTTTTATGCATTTTATCTTGGATCTCAGATATCAGCACAAATCCATAATGTGTTTAGAGGAGTGAATCTCATTAAGATGGTATTTTAATTGTCATGTTTGGCTTTGTTTACTAGAAGACATGCACTCTTTTGCAAGCTGTGTCTAGCATTTGTGTCTCCTGTCAAAGTTGGACTAACATCTTAATCTTAGAAGCTATGAACCCCTTTTTGTACCATGTTTATGGTTTTCGCTCGAGATTAATCTTGCAAAACATGTGCCAGACTAATAATTTATTGCTTTCTGTTTAAACTATGATTTATTCCTCTAGAATGTACGACGTGATCAATGTTTGTGTTCCTCTTTTCTACATTAATCTAGAACTGAAAGTACTACCTCTGCTGACTTTTTTACGTTTATTTAGATTGGTCAAGTTCTGAAGAGATTGTTCAAAGATGGTGTTGTCAAGAGGGAAGATCTCTTTATTACATCCAAGCTGTGGTAATCAAGATTCAAACAAATTGATAAAGGGCGCCTTTTTCTTCTTTTGTCGCCCTTAATATAACAGAGTCAGATTACTGTCCTTTTGGAAGTTAACTTATTCAATGTTTGTGATCTCATCAATTATTTATCGCCGCTCTTTCATTTAGCGTTGTTGAGCTCTCACTCACATAATCTCTCTCTCTCTCTCTATCTCTCTTGTGTTATGGGATGTAATGGATGCTTTTAATTATTTTTGATAATGGAATAAATACTCTAAGCTGCCTTTAACAACGGGATTTTTAATTTGCTGATATACTCTTTTCTTTCATTTATATGCACAAATGTCTTTGTTTCTAAATTTTACAAGAACAAAGGCGTATCCTAGTTCATTCAGATGACATGCATTGAAGCAATTGCAGTGTTGGTTATCTCTGGTTCTTTTCCATTAACTTTTGTCCATTATTTTTAAAGATATTAACAGATTTTGATTTATGAACTTGTGTAGGTGCACTGATCATGCTCCTGAAGATGTACCGGCTGCGTTCAGAAAGACTCTAGATGATTTGCAACTTGACTACATTGATCTGTACCTTGTGAGTTCTGCTTAACGGAAGCTTTTCATATTCTATTGTTTGTGATGCTGACTAGATGTTTCAGTTTTGAAACTTTTGATTAACTATCTTTTAGAAGCATCTGCTGCTATACTGTGCCTTGACTCGACTTCTGAGTACTTACATTTTTGGTTTTCCTTTTTGGTTTTATCTTTTTTGAAGATGCACTGGCCTGTTCGGATGAAGAATGCTGCGGATGGCTTTAAACCTGAAAATCTAATTCCAGGAGATATACCTAGCACATGGCAAGCAATGGAGAAACTTTATGATTCTACGAAGGCTAGAGCTATCGGGGTTAGCAATTTCTCTACTAAAAAACTAGGAGATCTTTTGGAAATAGCTCGTATTCCTCCTGCTGTTAACCAAGTGGAGTGCCATCCTACATGTCAGCGGACAAAATTGCAGGAATTATGCAAATCCAGGGGAGTGCATCTCTCTGTAAGCTCACTAACAAAAAGCAGTTTTCAGATTTGTTGCATATATTTTCTGCCTGCTTTGAATTGGTTGCGCTGATGCTTCTGTCTGCTTGGAATTGATTGATTAATTACTATTATTTCATGACTAGACTGGCCATCAATTTAACTTATTTCGGTACTTTAAAAATTTATTCTTTCAGGGCTATTCACCGCTCGGTTCTCCAGGTTTAGTATTCCTTAAGGGTGATGAGGTTCTGAAGCAGCCTGTTGTACTCTCAGTTGCTGAGAAATTGGGAAAGACTCCTGCTCAGGTTTGTCTTCGTTGGGGTGTGCAGATTGGTCATAGTGTACTTCCTAAAAGCACAAATGAATCCAGGATCAAAGAGAATTTTGATATTTTTGACTGGTCCATACCTGATGACTTGTTCACCAAGTTCTCCGAAATTCAGCAGGCAAGTTGTTTCTGTTTTCCTTCTTATTCAATACCTTTTTGTACTTTTTTTTTGTTTCCCACCCGGTGTCCGGTACTTGCATTGAGGCCCGACTAAATCCGGATTCGCGCCAAGAAATCCTATATTGGGGGATAAAACGCTCCCTAAAAAATGCGACTCCATATTCAAGGCTCGAATCCGAGACCTCTAGTTAAGGATAAAGGAGTACTTACCACTCCACCACAACCCTTGTTCATACCTATTGTACTTTCAAGTCCTTTCATATAATTAAGGTTGCAGTTACATATCAGTCGTTACTTTTTACCAGATTTAAATGTGAAAATGCATTAGGACCAAAAATATATATCTTCTCAGGATATAGCATTCCCTGTTCCTTGGAAGAAAAAAGAAAATGAAAAGAATATTACAACCTGCATTTGTGGTTGTTAGACTTTAGAATAATTCAGTACTTTGATATTTCTAACTAGTGACAGACACGTTATAAACTCATGGGTCATGGCTATATGACTGGACCAGATAGTAGTTTGATTGGCTATAGTTACACAACTTTCCCACTCCCCGACCGAATAGATAACAGAAAAACAAATCCTTACCTGTGGGAGACTTTTTGAATAATTTACTTCCACGAATAAATGATTAGGCTAAGAAAAATAGGAATTGGGAGTGATCTCACCTTTGAAAGAGTGGTTTTATTCTGTGAATGTAGCTTATCGAGTTATCAATCTGAACTGCATGCCTTCTGTAAGGAGCTTGAATCGTTCGTTTACTAAGTCTCATTACCATTTACCATTGTCTCACCATTCCCCCTAATTCTTTTATAATACCGTTGCTAACTCACTGAATTAAACTTTGATGGTTGGAGATTTTCTCTATCAATGCATTTACCAGATATATTTATCTAGAACTTTTCTGGATATATTTTAATTGGATTCTTGGCATTATTTTTGCATATTGCAGGCAAGCCTGTTTAGAGCTACTCCATTTGCCAAAGTTCTCGAAGAGATATTGGATGGTGAGTTCTAGAGTTACTGTTGATAATATTTTTCATGTCCCTTTGGGAATATCCGATAAAAAAGAAACATTTCCAAGAATTTGATTTGCTGTGAACATGCTCAGTGATTATATTTAGGGGTCAATTTCAAATTTATATTGTAGTGTCATACCATATCTTTGCACTTTTGAGTAATAAAATGAATATCCTACTGTTGTATTATTGCTTTTATTTCTATGTAAGAACTTCAAAACTTGTGCATTAGAAGTAAATAAAGTGCATTCAATTCATGGTCTTCCCAGGATACGGTGAAACTGTGGCAGAATTTTCTGCAAACGAAAATAGGAAAATTAATTAAGTCAATCAAAATCACCGAATAAAACTAATTATATGGAAAAGGACAAAAAAGGGTAAAACTTTAATTAAAAGATTATGAGTATCCTAGTTTCTTATTGGCAAGGTAATCCGAATAAAGAAGTATTGGAATGGATGCCAGACTTTCAAAAGTATCTATATCTGATACGATTATCTTTGATTGAGGAATTATTAGAAACCATATAAAGTTTATTAATTCAAAGATTGTATATTTGACTTTTCAAACTCAATTAATAAAATGGAAGATGCAACACTCAAAAATATATATAGATTTTACAATATGATCACAATACTTTATTGATCTTGATCACCTTGCGAAGTATTATGGGATCTTTAGTGTAGATTTTACCAATACATAATTATTAACTTAACTATTCTGGATCATTTTGCCAAAAATGCATATTGATCTTGATCACCTTGCAAAATATAACGGGATCTCTAGTGTAGATTTTACTAATACATAACTACTAGTAACTTAATTAATCTGGATCACTTTGCCAAAAATGCATCTTAATGAAGATTTTTCACAATAGGACAGATCTTCACAATCTTAAATTTCTTCAGAATTTCACTATAAAAAGACATGAAAGGTTCATTGCATCATATAACTCCATTTTCTCCTTCACTTTCACATCAAAAGAAAATGGCCAAACTGATTTTTCTCATCTTTTTATGTGTTACTACACTTGTAAATCTTGCAACAAGCCAAACCCCGTTAGTGTCAAACTTTTGTCATAGAGCAGTATTTGTAGAAAACTTTTGCTTAAAATTTCTTGGATCAGATCCTCGTTCTAAAACAGCAAAAACTGATCATGATCTTGAGGGAATAACAATTGATTTGGGGTCCAAGACAGTAAGAGCAGTAATTAATAAAGCCATATCACTGTCCCAAAGTGCAAAAAATCCAAATGTAAAGGCTGCTTTGAGTTCTTGTTTACAAGATTATAATCTGCTCAGTTTGGATATTTCAAGCATAAAAGCAGCTTTCCAATCTGGAGGAACTATAGGTCAACAAGGAGCAGATGCTAGGCTTGCTGTTTCTAAGTGTAACCAAGCTTTTGGTGATAAGAAATTACCAAATCCTCTTTCACGTGATAATGATAACTTGTTGTCAATCATTCAACTAATCCTTGTTAACGGGGTGTAACCTTTTAAAGGATATGATAAAGATGGTTTGTTCTTTATTATATTTTCAGAGTTTAAAGTAAAATTTCAGTAGAAATGTCTTTACATGTTATGATGAGTAATTAATGTTTATTAAATTTTAATCTACCGAAGCTTGAAAAAAGATTTTGTTCTTTATTGGCTGCATATTGATAGCTCTATCCTTTCAAGCAATTACACTAATCTATATCTTTACATCAAAGAAGGGTCTAGCTGTTGGAATAATGGTATCTATTGCTATTTGAGCCCATGTTGTTAGTAAAATTAGTGAATTAAGCTAAAGGCACGGAAAGAGACCAGAGCAATATTGCCATTTGATCATTAAAGTGTGATGCAATATAGTTGGACAATTATCACTGGTTTCATATTTGTATTCACTTTTGGTCGTTAACTTTGAGATATTTCTCGGTGTATTTGCCTACAATTGATTGGTCTAATGTTATATAGTTGTTGTTTTCATGAGTGGACAAATAAGAGTCGTCAAATGAACAGAAATGTTTTCTAGGGTCTGCCTAAGCAGGAACAGTAGAAGTTCAGGGAGCAATTTGACATAAATTACAGATCCCATAAGGAGAGCTATTTTTTGGGGGAAAAATCATAAATAGTCAGATTTACAATTGGTAATTGAAAAATAGTCACAATTTCAAAAGTAATCGAAATTCAGCTATTTTTTCTTGTAAAGATAAAATCTGAACAAAAACACCCTTAAAATTTGAAAAAATTCCAGCATAATATGTTGGGGTTTGATTATTTTACATATGAGATTCTAGCATAATGTGTTGGAGTTCGAACATAATATGGTGGAAGTTTATATGCATGAGCTCCATAATCTAGCATATTATGTTGGAACTTTCTGTGTGTTGGAGTTCCAATATAATATGCTGGAAGTTTATACGCAGGAGCTCCATAATCCAACATATTATGCTGGAACTTTCCTTGTTTCATAAAAAAAATGACTACTCCCTCCGTTTCAAATTAGATGAGGTAGTTTGACTAGGCATGGAGTTTAAAGAAAAAAAAAGACTTTTGAAACTTGTGGTCTTAAAAACTTAAGGAATAAAAGCTTGTGGGGTCATGATATTTGTGTGGTTATAAAAGCTTCTCATTAAGGTTAAAATGGGTAAAATGAAGAGTTTAAAGTTGAATTATTTTCAATTGTAGAAATGTGTCATTCTTTTTGGAACGGACTAATAAGGAAAGTGTGTTATCTAAATTGAAACAGAAGGAATATTTTTCAATGACTTTGCAAGCCCTGACTGTTTTTCAATTACCAGTCCAAGAACTGGCTAGCCCGTACTATTTTCACCTATTCGTACTAGGGATGTACATAGATCGGGCTGGTCTATTTTTTTTTTATCAAAACCAAACCAAACTAACTATATCGGTTTGGATTGGTTTAGGTTTTTTGATTTTTTTTGTTAAATGAATATTATTTCAATATTACTTTGTTAAAGTTATAGATAAAATTTTGATAAGTAAATATATGTTTAGTAAAAAATAAAAAACAAATGACAAACATATGATCTAATATTCTTATGGGAGAATGGTTTTAGCAAGATGTGATAGTTATTTTCTTAGTCGTTTAACAATAGTTTTTCGTTGATGAAAACTTTCAAGTATAACCAAATTTAATAATTAAACATAAAAATCAATATGAAACCTAACTAATGATATATTCTATTTAATTTTAAAATTATTGAAAAACTATTTCAAATTCGAAAAAGAAATAAGAATTTAACAGATCTTGACATATGAATATGAAAGTACAAAAAGATTGAGGCATTTCAATAACACTTGATAAGAAAGTGATGATACAGATGTGACATCCTAGGCGAATCCCACATTGACAAAATACGGGAGAGATGTTGGGTATATAAATAGACAAACCTTACGCTCTAGTGACGCGTTTTAAAGCCGTGCGGGCCTAGGCCCAAAGCGGACAATATCACTAGTATGCTAGGTTGTTACAATATGGTATCAGAGCCACTCCGCGTGCAACCTTGCACGGTGTGGGGCAAACCTCAGAGAGGATGCAGAGTCCCTAAGGGGGTGTATGTGACACCCTAGGCGAATCCCACGTCGACAAAACACGGGAGAAATACCAGCTATATAAGTAGACAGGCCTTAGACTCTAGTGACACGTTTTAAAGCCGTGCGGGCCTAGGCCCAAATCAGACAATATCACTAGTGGGTTAGGCTGTTATAACAACCATTTTAAAACAACCATTTTAAAGCCAACAAAAATGGATGCACTTCGTAGTCCTATTAAATATTACATGGGAGGATCTTAAATATTTCTAGACATATTTCAAAGAAATTCTATATAGAATCTTAAACGTATATATATAATTATATATTTATATATTGGTTTGGTTTGTGTTTTTGTTTTCTCAATATCAAACAAAATCAAACCAAACCTAATTGGTTTTTTTAATCAATTTAGTTTTGACTTTTCTATTTGGTGCGATTTCCCGGTTCGATTTAAACGTCACTAATTCTTACTATCATGAGATCGAGTGCCTCTATTTATAGGCATTTTTGGGTGACAACCAAAGAATGTCAGAAGCATGGACCTCTTTCAAGTGCGTTAGTAATCGGAGTAATTAAGAAACAGCCACAGAAACGCTATGTCATAGAATATGTGTATAAACAGACCCACTGAAATTTATAGTAAATCACATGAAAAACTTCAATAATTTACTAGTTTAACTGTGTACTGTTATGAGAGACGTTGTGTTTCGTATAGGCATTACAAATGCACTTCAAATAGAAACAGCCACATTCTACGAAATACTACTCCAGCTGCGACGATAACCCAAAGCTTCTCATATGTATAAAAATGAATACACCACAGAGGGAAGAATTTAACAAAGTCTACAGTCGCTTGGCTGATCTGCGAGTCCACAACACGTGATGGCAATATTCCAAAACCTACTCCAATACAAATAGCCAAGAGACTAACACAAGTCTAAATAGCAGTCACTTTTTAAATAAAATAAGCAAAAATGTAGGAGACATCTGTAATCTGGAGCAATTAGTTTGATGAGTTTACTGCTAATACTGCAATTTAATCAGTTTTTAAGCCATACTGCGTCAAACTGCAATATAAAGAGGTCTCATTAAAGAAATGCCCAAGGGCATAGGATTTTAAGTTGTGCAGAATTTGAGATGCAGGTTAAAGAAAGGTAAATGGACACTCAAAGTCACAAGGCATAGCGCAAGCATAAAACCAATAGGAAGCCAATCAAATTGATATTTGTAAATAGGATACAACAGAGTCTCAAAACCAATACCTTGTAGTTCATATGATCTTAGCAGCTTAAATCTGAAGTTACACTATATATTATAGATCAATCCATTTTGCTATCAGGACATCATTTCATTCTTTGCGAATCGAACTGGAGAGAGAGTTCAAAAATACAGGATCGACCAGTATTTTTCTTTTCTTTTAAAGAACCTTATCCGGAAAGCATGTAAAATGCCAAACCACATGTCTTTTGTACTATTTCAAGACTGATTAGACCATGTTAATTTACAGACAATAAGATGAAGAAAAATATAATTAACGAATCAATACATCTAATGGGGAATCACAGTAAAGCTACCGGAAGTCCATTGAAGCTACAGCTCACTATAGTTGCGCCAGACAGGTCGGAATTCTTCACGAAATGTATTGAGACGAGCCTTCAAATTAGGTGTTCTCTTGTCAGATTCTATGTAAAACTGAAGAGAGAGAGAGAGAGAGAGAGAGAGAGAGAGAGAGAGAGAGAGAGAGAGAGAGAGAGAGAGAGAGAGAGTTTTCTTATTTCGTTACATAGAAGTTGAACGAAATTTATAATTAGAACGAGAGAACTTACCAAGAAGGCCTATACCAAGTGCCCACAAGACCGTTAAGAGGCCACAGGAAACAAACCAGAGGAAGAAACTCACTGCATAATCACAACAGCGATCAAACAGAATTTCATATTACAACTCCCAAAGGTTCAACAGGAAGGAAAAGGAAGATAATAACCATATAAGAAAACAAACAATTCCAGTACCTATAGAAAATACAAAGACAAACACCGAACGAGGCCTTCCACAAATGAATATTGCTCTTTTAGCGGATGGCCGCCCTCGAATAACAGGCCTGAACATTATCAAACATATGTCAGCAGCGATACAGACTCAGTGTGCTATAATAACCCAAATATACATGTGTACTCACGTGAGTGGAGGCCTCATTTTTGCAGCTAAATGAGGTGAAAACTGCCTGACAGTTCTTGTCACCTTTTCGCTAAAGGTACCTGCAAAACTGCGGGAACAACACTTAGCAACATTAAAAGATGCAAGAATAAAGTATGAATGCAGTTATAAAACTTAGAATCTTTAAGCAGCAAATTTTGTATCCCATGCATATCTGAATAAAACATCTCTGAACAAACAGATAAATCTTCCAACAGTAAATAAAACCTACTGATTTGAAATCGGTTATTGTTCTAACTATTGACGCATCACCAGAAAAACTGAAACATCAAACTAACATGAAAGCTTTTCCTTCTTGTTCAGCCTAATATAAAGTGTAAGAAATACTATTGACCAGGAAAACATAGAAAAACTTTCACAAAGTAGAAATGACTCGTGTCGTTTTCTCTCCATACAGAGTGCAGAATACGCTAATGGGTAACAAATGAAAATGCATTTAGTTCACTACTACATCCCTGCATCAGGAGTATACTATTTTCTTGTAGACCAAATACCAAAAGACTATGCCGTTCAAACTACTGCAGTTTTAAAGAAAAATAACTCTCTAAGAAAATAACTCAAGGCTAGAAAAGCTAATATTTAACCCTTTAGTAAATAGGAGAGAACTTGCAAAATGGTGTCCAGAGGGCAGAACTTCAGGTTTAGTTCAAGTCAAAAGATATAACCTGCACAAAAGCATAAAAGAAAACCAAGAAGGGAAGAAATGACAAAGGTGTTAACTCAAACTCAAGATGACCCGCTCGCGATGCGTTGACAAAAAAATGAAAATATTTCATTTGTACCAAGGTTATTACTTTATCTAAAACAGGTCCAAATTTTCCCCACTTATTGACTTTCCTTAACTTTGCCCTCTATTAGAAGTTGGCAACAAAAATACCCTCACCATTATTCATACATATTTGCCTTTCTTTGCTAACGAAGCTCCAATTCGCCCATTTAATCCATGCTGGCTCTATTAAATTGCCACATTTGCACGTGAAAAAAACCACCCCCTTTACCCATTAACAACCACCCTCCCGTCAGTCACTCTAACCATTTAACCTCCCTCTCCCCCTTCTTCCCCATCCTCGACCTGTCATTTAGAAAAGCCAAGACAAGAATGCAAAATACAGACGAATGAAATGTAAACTAAAAATCTGTTCTTTTTTCTTCTCAATATCGTTCCAGTTTTATAGGATGCTCCTGAAGAGACAAACTAAAACTCTAGTGGCAAACAAAAACCTCACCACAGATAAAACAATCCATAGAATAGAAATACCTGTCATTTAGAAAAGCAATACTAAGTGCTGTCAAAAGCGCAGCAACAATTGCAAGTGGCCCCCTTAGAAACCCCAATGCTGCAATACGAAATACACATGAATTGTACTTGTTAGTTCCAAATTAACACTGTTATGTTAAAATCATATCTGAAATGAATAAAACTCAACAATTTTTCCTTACCAAGAATAACCACAATCATAATAAAGTAATTCGTCCTGTAACTGCAAAAACAAAACCAAAGCAATTTTTAAAATAATTCAGGGAAACATTTCATTTATTAAATTTGCAGTTTTTTCAAACGTACGTACTAGTAGAGATTACACTTGAGGCGACTGTTCCATTTGGTATAAGATCGAGGGAAAGTGAATCGAGAGAAGAATTCAGAGGGCGGACGTGGCGGAGATGACCACTCGACTTCGCGTAGAGCCTCAATTAGATCTTGTGTGCTCACGTTGCCCCAATCCATTGCTAAGAATTATTATGCGAAACCCTAGAATTCAGAGGAACACAAAGCCACGATAAGAGAAAGGAGAAAAGGTAGAGAAAACAAAGTGGAAATTCAAGTATGACCTCCGGAGAGTAGTAAAGTGGTTCAAAATTTTGAGGATGATGAAAATGGGAGTATACATCACTAGACAAATGATGAAGAAGAATAGAAAAAGGGAACAAAAATTGTCTGAGCCCGGGTTCGAACCGGGGACCTCTAGTGTGTGAGACTAGCGTGATAACCAACTACACCACCCAGACGCATCTAGCATATGATCGATCAGATAATTATTTAAACTCTAAAACTGCACTAAATCAAATTTTAATATTGTTCTTGAATCTAGCACGGTAAAAAATCAATAATTTATTTTGGTTTTCTTTTCTAATTTTGCTTTTTCTTGTTTCTAATTTTATTTTGCACAACCAAAAACAGTTCATGAAACCGACAAATCAAAGTATCACAATTCTTACGATAGGGAAGGTATAAATGAATTAATTGTATGAGCATGAGTTAATTAATTTTTCTTTAACTACAAATTTATTATTAAAATTTAAAAAGTTTGATTAAAATAGCGACACATAAATTAAAAAACACAAGAGGAATACATAAATAAAGAATCCAGTTGAAGCCAAGTCAATATGTTCACCAAGTACACTGACACGGCACACTATCATCAAACTTGCAAATCCAATACAGACACTGATAAAAGAAGATGTAGCCATTGTTTGTCCTCTCTCCCTAATCAATACAGTACCATTATTTTTAAAATTCAGTCACCAACAGCAGAGTTCCTCGCTGATAATCTAAAGTCTAAACCCTAATATCATCTCCATATCTGTACGCCTCCCGTATCAAAATTAAAAAAAAAAAAGTTGAATTATTCTGCAATTGGCATAAATTTTTGCGGGGATGGCTGAATCGATGAACAGAGGTGGGAGGTTTATGATTGGGGATTATGTGATTGTGAAGCAAATCGGGACAGGGTCATTTTCAACGGTGTGGCACGGGTGCCACCGTGTCGATGGTACAGACGTTGCAATCAAGGAGATTGCTACTGCTCGGCTCGACCCGAAACTCCGGGAGAGCCTCAAGTCGGAAATTATCATTTTGCAGAAGATTAATCATCCTAATATTATTCGCTTGCATGACATGATTGAGGTCCCACTACTCAACTCTTATTCAATTTCAGTGTTTTAACTTTATATATAGTTGCACAATTTTAGAGTAATATGTAAGTAGTATATTTTTATACAAGTTCGTATTTGCTGTTACAAACTAAAGTGGCTCCGAAATTTTGCACCCACCACCCAAGTGACAATGAAGTGCAATTTTCTGCTTTGCAAAGTACTATTATGTTGAGATTGTCATGTGAATTTACATCTAGGTGCTTGTGTGCTGTTTTGTTTTTGAGTACTAGAGAAGAATTGAAAATGATAGAGATCTATTTATTGATTTATTTTAACAATTGTATTTGGATCAACTTGTGCACACCTCGACTATTTCTGCCGAGTACGGTGCACTTTTTGGATAAGTCTACACACCAAGGATTATGCAAATAAGAAGGAAAACAGTAAAGGTTTATCTAACTGCTTTTTTCGACGAATGGAGTTTTGAGATCATGCTTTATGTTTTTGTATTTTCAAGCGACAAACCCAATGCTCATTTTTTAGTTAAAAAATCCGATTTGAAAATCTTAGGAAGAAATTATAAATAAGTTAAACAAACAGCGTAACATAATGTTTAATTGTGAGAAGCGTCTAGCTTGGTTTTACTACGGTTTTAGGGAGATTTAACTCCTTCTCTTGAAGTTCAACGGAAGCTCAACTGATGATGACATTGAGCTTCAGAAGAGAGGAATCATATAGTCAACCCCAACTTGTTTGGAACTAAGCCATAGTTGTTGTTGTTGTTGTTGTAACTCTACATGATGATAAAATTCAGCACTTATGCCTAGCTAAGGATGAATTTTGATACTAGAATCTGAGACCTGATTAGTACATCCATCCTAGATTTACACATTTTGCATTATTTATTTTCTATTTGGAGTTGCATGGTGTGACTGACTATATGATCTGCTTAAAAGATGAACAGAATGTTTCTTCAACCTTCATATTGGTGCTTTTGGTTTTTCTCTAAATGAACCCTCATGTGCGTGGGTTATAGGAGCCGGGAAAAATATATTTTGTTTTGGAGTACTGCAGAGGAGGTGATCTTTCAATGTACATCCAACGACGCCAAGGGAGAATCACAGAAGCAACTGCAAAACATTTCATGCAGCAGCTAGGTTTGTGTAAAGCATCTATTTTCTTTTGCCTATTTTCCTCTTCTCACTTTTAGACTGAATTATCCTTATCTAGATGAATTCCACATGGTAATATTCATGTTCATATTCATATCCATGTCACAGCATCAGGCCTAAAAATCCTTCGCGAAAACAATCTAATCCATAGGGACCTAAAGCCCCAGGTATGCTTTCCTTCCAGTGTTGCACCACATTTTAGTTTGCTTTGGTGGTCGCCTTGACAACCTAAGTTACAAATTTAAACATATGAATTTAGTTGTTTTTTGTTTAAGGAGGAGTATTTAGCTGCTGAAATGTGTTTTCCTTTCCAGAAGTTTTCACCTTTGAAGTCATGAGCATGTAATGTCTATCACTGTAGCATTTCTCTAGTATAAATATTAAAAAAACAACAGTTTCAAAGGGACTACTCGTTAGTCATTTTCTAATGATTTGACATTTTCAAGTAGCACTTACCTTGTTCTTTTTAAGCCGCATGTTATATTTACAACCAGCTCTAGTAGCTACGGATTTGAAAAAAAAAAGATTTAACTTTAGGAAGTACTTGGCATGACTTACAGGTGATTGAGGCATTCAGTTGCTTTATTCTTGAATAGAAAATCGCATTTCTCCAATGTAGGTTTCTTATTATTAACTCATTAATAAAAACGAAATAACAAAGGAAAAGGAAGCCCATTCAAGGAGATGACTCTTTGTATACAGATATATTAGTATTTTCATTTGCAATTTGGTATCTTAGTTGAGGGAACGGAACCAAATGTGTGGTATTCTATGAATGAATAGTGTCTCTTTGGTTGTAATTCTTTCTTTGGGAGATAGGAGCTATTTTGGAAGCTTTTTCAGAAATTCAATGGCTTTTTCGGTAGAATTATCAACTCATTGACTTGTGCCCTTGTCTTGATCAAACAGAATCTTCTGTTGTCTGCAGCTGATGACAACTCCACCTTGAAGATTGCTGATTTTGGGTTTGCAAGGTAAATTTATAGTACATTGTTGGAACGTCATTCTCATGCGCACCCTTCCTTAACATTTCATCTCTTTTCAGAAAACACATTTGCTAGATTTACTCTTATCCTTCCCTTCTGTTTTAAGATTTGCAGCCTTAGGGTTAAAGGTTTTCCTAAGTAATCCACT
Source organism: Nicotiana tabacum (assembly GCF_000715075.1). Taxonomy (NCBI): domain Eukaryota; kingdom Viridiplantae; phylum Streptophyta; class Magnoliopsida; order Solanales; family Solanaceae; genus Nicotiana; species Nicotiana tabacum. The sequence goes on along the minus strand of NC_134103.1, from coordinate 98,153,981 downwards.
CGAAACTCCTAACGACTCAAAAGTACCATTCTCTCTTCTCAGGTCTTTGCAGCCTTGGGTACTTGCAGAAACTCTATGTGGTTCACCATTGTACATGGCTCCTGAAATAATGCAGCTTCAGAAGTATGATGCGAAGGTGGTATTCTCTTTCTACGTAACCGGTCCATAGGCTATTCTCTTTTAATTCTTGTTAACTTTTGGCTCCAATCACAGGCAGATCTCTGGAGTGTTGGTGCCATTCTGTTTCAGCTTGTAACTGGCAAAACCCCGTTTAGTGGAAACAATCAAATACAGGTTTAATACCTTTTCAGCTGTGCATAGTAACTTACCTTATTGTTTCTTTTGTTTTCAGTTTGACCGGTGAAATTCAAATGCCTTGCAGCCCTGTTCTAATTTTTTTCCCTCCATTTTTCCTGCAGTTGCTCCAAAACATAGTGAACTCCACTAAATTGCAGTTTCCTCTAGATGTCAAGAATTTAAGTTCTCATTGCATAGATTTGTGCCGAAAATTATTGCGTTGTAAACCAGGTACTTCATTTATGTTGTCTGGAGTTAAACAGTTTAATGTCCCCCATGGACACTAAGACTTGAGTACTTGCATCATTGTTTTCTACATACTTTACCATTCAGAAGGCCATAAGATTTAAACCCAGAGTAACCATTACCTGGCATTTCTCATGAAAAGTTCAAAATTTTCTTATTCTGCATGTCTGAACGCACAGTGGAGCGGTTGACATTTGAAGAGTTCTTTAACCACCCATTTCTTGCACAGAAGCAGCCTGCTGAGTTTTCTTGGTAAGCTAGTCGATGAATTAAAGTTCTTGGCATTATATACTGTTTCCTCACTCGGACTTTATGCGTCGGACATGGTACACAGGAATCAGAGACCTCAAAGGGTAATAGATGGTTTTTCTCTGGCAAAATGCAATCCTGTAAGGAGTACTGAGAAAACTTTTCAAGAAGATGGTCTTCCCTTTAGTCTAGATGATTATTCCAGCAGTCCTTTTACTGGAATACCACAGAGATCTTCCTGTGGACATTCTCAGGTTGCAAGAGCTGATAGGAAAGAAGTTTCTAGTGCTCCAAGCAGAATTGATCCTCCTCTGGATTGTAGTAACATCACGCACAAATCAGATACTATTGGTTTTAGCCCTGGCCAACACGGACACTCAGAAGGGAACCTGAAGGAATCTAGATTAATGGACCATAGACTATGTCCAAAAGGTGCTCTTTTGCAATAATGTTCCCAATTTTCCTTTTGCCTACATATTCAGCTAAAGTTGCCTTTTGCTTATCTCTAATTAGTTTGGTCAGGATTGAATTTCCTGATTTGATATTCACCTGATTCAACAGTGGCGGATTCATTCGAGCTGATTGAGAAGGAATATGTCCTTGTATCTAGGTCCCTCATGGACTCATCTTCTTCAGCAGGTACATCCAGGCTTAGCAATATGCAATTCAGATCAAGTTTTTCACTGCAAGCCTCTGGGAACATAGAAACTAGAGTAAGTGAGCCGGTGCTTACTGTTGGTTCTGCAACTAATAGAATAGGTCCTGTAGGAAGGTTGGAAAGTTCCTCTTTTGCTCCAGGAGCTTCACAAGGATCCACAGATATTGTAGACCCTCTGGAGCAGCCGACTGATGGCATAGCCAGAATTGTGTCACTGCAACATTCTGCTTCTGCTATCACAGAGTTAGTAAATGAGAAGGTAACTCACATTGATGGCATTTTCTCTTTAAAAATATGGGAGGTCCTATATCTTAACAAATATGTTAGTTAGGTGGTTCTTAGCATGCAGGAATGGAGGGAGAACAGTTCTGTCTAGTTCATTGTGGATCCGCAAGTTTATTTTCTCCTACGCTTCATTTAGAGCGTAATGCAGTTCTGTAGCGGCCTTGCTACTTTTGTTTAGCATTGCTCTAGTGGCATCCAAGGTAGGACCCTTGGAGTCTAACAAATTTGCTCAAGTGGACTCATCTAACTTTATCAACTTGGTCATCCCTGTGTACTTCAAAAAGTATATGTCGAAGTTACCTAGGCATGGTGAAAATGTGTGGTTCCTAATCATGTATCAATAATAAAAAAGCAGAAGTATGAACATCTTCATCTTGGTGCAGATAGACCTTCGCTTCATTGTTTGCTGTTTATTCCTGGAAATTGTGTACAAATTTGTTGCTCTGCAGTGTGTTCAATATCATAAGTTTGAAATCATTCTGTGTCTGAGTTGGACTCTGAGTTGGACAAATCTCTGTTGTGACAAATGTGAGTAGAAGATGTACAGTACAATCTTGAGTTGTTTCTGAAGTATACTTTGCATACATAAAGTCAACTTTTTAATTCGTGAAAAACCTTTTTAAAGAATTTCACAAAGCGAAGCATAGCTTTTTCTGTGGTGGACCAGGTTATTTACATGGTATCAACATTCTATTTGGTTTTGTAATTTATGATCTGAGGTTCATTTATTTAGTTTTCTAGGTAAATAAATTTCTACTTATATTGGAGATATTTTATACATTTGACTTGGCCGAACATTACATCTATGCTATCAACAACCAACTGCCCTGAATCCCAATTAGTTGGGTCGGCTAACAAAGCCTTTGTTCCATTTTACTCTATTCATTCCTATTTATTCCAACACTAGATCGTCTTTTTAAGGCAGGGTTTCTCCAAAACGAGATGTTCCTTATATCTTGCACTTATACCAAGATATACATGTCACTGATAACGCCAGACCAAATGCAACAATGATAAGATCTAAGCCTAATCATATCTATTTGATGTCTCCTTGTGTTTTGTTCCTCAAGTCTGTATTGGTTCAACAGATCATAGGTTTTTAGACGACTTCCCTCTGATTTTAAGTTTATATAGTCCCTTTTTATCACGTTAAATCATCATAGTCGCACCTACCGACCAGTACATATGAAGGTCCATCTAGAATATGATCAAAATCATCTTAGATGACCTCTTATTTTATTCTTTATGTAATACTTGACCCGCTGCTTGATGTGACTAATATGTTCAATTTTGTGTGATTGCAAATCCATGTTAAAATTTGTATTTCTATGACATTTACATAAGTTGAGCGTTAGAGGCACAACCTTTACCCCCTCATAACATTACTGGGCTCACAAATATTCTGTAGGATATCTCCCTATTGTATACCGCTCCATTCTGCTGCTCCATATTGGCTTGGCCACCCAGTTCTATAAAACTTGCCTTTTCTCATTTCTGAGAGCGTAAGAGAAAAAAGAAGAATATGAAAAGAAAGCGCGGTGATTTCTGCACTGGATTCATTCAGTAAATCAAGTCTTCTATCAAACTTTAGCTCTGAGTCAAAACTCCTCGGTCCTCTACAACTATAGTGATCTGGTTGATATATCTTGAACATGCACCAACCTTGTTAATATCAGGTGGTGCGAAATGCTTTTCCCTTGTATCTGTATCTGTATCTGCCTACTCTTTAGAATTTTTTGTTTGCGGAAATGTCAACTTTTCAGTGTTCTCTAGATACCATATTCCAGAAATACTGCGTCTTCGTGATTCTTTTTGGCTTGGCAGACAATTCTGCTGTCTAAGCTGCTATTGTATCATTACTGATGTTTTCTCACTAATATTTCTCTGTTCTGTTTATAGATTACTGCAGACAGGCATCTGGAAGCATTTTCCATTGAGCTTGTCATGCTTGCAATATGGAAACAAGCCTTGGATGTATGTCATATGCAAGTGGCATCAGCAATTGAAGGAAGTTCAAACCAAGAGACTACCAAATTGACGGAGATTTTGAGGGACAGTCGAGTTAGTCTCAACAGTAAAGAGGACACTGGTAGCATTTTGGGGCTAGGGAATGTGTTCTCTCATATTGAAAGAGCATTTCTGAATGAAATTGGGAAGGCAGAGGAACTTGCCAAACATATAGAGCCTGGTATGTATTTGGTGACTAAGTAGTGAAACTTGTGTCTTTATAAATTAAAAAACATGTATTGAAACTTGTGCTGTGTGCCTCCCTTGTTTTATCCGGCCTCTTTGTGCTTATAGGTGAACATTATTAAAGGCTACTCTGCTTTTGGCTTGTCCTCTGTTCTCTGTTTTTTCGCTCTTCTAGTAGGATGATTCTAGTTGTCATATGCCTGGCGTAGCTTTAATGCCATTGGTATTGTCAAGTATGCTAAAAGTATGCTAGCAATCTTGGTGGTTTCTGAGAAGGATCTGGAGATATAGAATTATCAACTGTTCTATAGTTGCCTGCTTGTACTATGTTTACGTGCATCAAATGTTATCCTTAGCTATTGTTTTACATCACAGCTTGAGAGCATCCTAGATTTTTAGTGTGATAATGTTTTAATTTATTTTGCTTCAAAATGGTTCATAGACCTACTTTTATGGCCGTACCAAATGAAGATGAAGACATTTATGTATGTTTGTTGCTTGTTTCTAGGAAATACAGAGGTGCCAGATGCAATGGAGATGATATTTCAATCTGCGCTTGATCTCGGCAGAAAGGGGGCTGTAAGTATTTGATTTATCTTGGTAGTTTTTGGTGGAACAAATCCCCCTGCCCCCCAGCAACAATATATAATTGTCAGCATGTAACATTAGGACAAAGAAAAATCCTTAAATCTCTAAGATTCAACTCAAATGATTTACTGGATATTGAAATATGTGGCAGGTTGAAGAGTACATGGGTCGGACGGAAAATGCAGTGGTTTTTTATTCAAAAGCAGTCCGCTTGTTATCATTCCTTCAGGTGGAAGCACCATTACTCCTTCTAAACCCTCCATTCTCACTGACAAACTCCGATCGCTATAGGCTTGGAAGTTACATTGATGTTCTTAATAATAGGCAAAGTGTTTCGAGGTCTCAAATCATGACTCTCCTCAAGTGTGAGGATCAGCACTCTTCCCCGTGAAGGCGATAGACCGAGCTGAGAGAAAGCTGTTAATATATATAATGACGATTAACATATCACAACTTATTCTGTATAGCTTTTTATCTGTACAGTTATTTCTTCACTAATTTAAGGAAAGTGAAATGTTCTTTTACTTGGTTTCGAGTTCCGAAAGCTATTACTGCAATTAAAATTCTTTTCTTCGACAATTTCAAGAATTTGAATTCCTTGGAGAATTTGGCAGAAGTCTTGTGTATATTTCTTTAATTTAGATAAGACACATTGGTTCCTAGTTACTGTAATTTATTGTTCGTTAGGCAAAAGAAGCCAAAGAAAATTCATTAGGATCTTGTCAAGGATTACATGGTTCTGTTGGCAGCCTAAACATGTAAACTCTTGTTTATTTTAAGGAGACGAGAAGGTTAGTTAAGAAAGCATCGAACTGTTGTAGGCATCTTAAATATATGCTCCACCAAGTTATATTTAAGATGAAAGAGGAGAAGCCAGGAGCAAAGGGCTGGTTTTTTTTTTTTTCCTGCAAGAAAGAATGATGAAGAATGCATTAGAAGCAGGGATATATATAGTGCTTCGGAATTCTACAAGTAGATAGTTGGTATCATATTGTGTTCAATTGTAATATGTAACTTCTGTAATAAACGTGAATTCTAAAGAAAAGAGTAATAAGTAATAATTACAATCTTTAAACTATATTGATAAACAATAACTAAGTCTAATCTCAAGTTGCAGTCAGCTATATGAATTCTAACCTCTATTTAAAATCAATATTATGCAAATACAAAGCAAAGTATCAGAAATTCTATATATTTCTAAACATATAATTGCTTAAAGGTAACCACTCCTAAAAAGCATAAAATCTGTAAAAGTTTTAATGTCTAAAACATATTCTCGTGAATGTGATTATTTCTACTCTTATATGATCACGCATTCATCTTAGCATCCGTATCTTTGAGGAATTTATCTTGTAGATGTATTGAAATATATAGGCCCAATCACTCCCAGAAAGTATTACTGGTCTTATAACTGTTTTATAGAACTTATCTTTCACTTTGGTAGACATCTTTTTATCACGTAACACCTCTCTATTTCAATTGTGCAATTTTTCATCAATCATTCCATTCTGCAAGAACGAGCCTAAATATTTGTACTGTTTGCATTTAGGTAGTGCAATTCATTTAATTTAATCTCAATTCACTATTCTTACGCTGGCTAGACTTGCACGGCATATATGTAATCTTACTTCTAATATCCTTAAACTACATTAATAGTGCAAAAACAATTTACACTGTCGATCTAGATAACTTAAAATCCGTATTATAAAGGTAAGATAAGGTGTTGACACCAGGTAGACTGGAATCATTTTGTTGATCATATTCCTCTTTAAGCCAATGATAAGACGAGAACTTTCTCCTTTTGAGGTATCCTTGACTGCTTTTTCAACAAGAACGCATTCCTCAGACTGGAGGATGTGGCATCCGTGAACACTGAAAATGGGAGAAATGAAAGGACCTTGGTTTCCACCCGGGGTCGGGTAAAGCGCTCCCTAACAAAGACGATTTCATACCGGCTCAAACTCGAGACCTCTGGTTAAAGATGAATGAGTACTTACCACTCCGCCACAACTTTTGTTGGCAATGACAAGACCCAATTAAATTATATGCATTAAAAGATAACCAAAAAAACTATTACATAATTATGTAATTTAAAAGATAACTGCATAAATTTATTTAATAACATTTGATAACCTAAAATAATGATAAATATCTTGCTATAGTAGATTGAATTATGGCGATAATATAAAAAAATATTAAACTCTCAGTATATAACTTAAATTCATAGAACAACCGTGGCCGTGAATCAGCATGCTTGAAGGCATGAAGCTTGCCATAAAAAATATTTTAAAAATATTTAGGTCGTTAAATACATGAGGGATGTAAATGCATGTTCTTAGCATATTCTTTTTTTTCTTTTACGTGTACTTTCAAAGATTCATTACTATATATCCCAACCTTGGTGGCGGTTTCTTGTTAATTAGCTATGAATTTCCTTTCTGTTTCTTGATTAGATATACATCGACCTGATCAATGAATTATTAATTAAATATATACATGTATATATATATATATATATATATATATATATATATATATATATATATATATATATATATATATATATATATATATATTTGGGATATGACGACGGTTAGAGACGGATCCATGATTTGAGCGCACTAGGGATATTATTGTCTTTTGATATGCCAATTACTAGCGATAAAATTCGGCATGCAACTCTATAAGAACTTAATGATTAATTGATTATGATAACTTATCAACAAAGTATAAACCAAAACAAAATTAAAGAAAGAGAAAACACGAAATAGAGAGTGAGGGATTTCTTCATAAGATAGTGCTACGGGAAGGGAAGACGTTTGATTTAAGCCTATTAAACTTCATGATTTTTAGTTTTTTCTCAAATAAAAAAAGGATCAATGATCAAAAGTGTGTGATCAAACTTCAAAAATAATCAAAAACTTACTAACAAATCAAGGTTAAGAGTGTGTTCAGTTAGGGGTGTCAATATTTTCTAAAAATTATATCATACCAATTTTTTGGTTACTTTTCTATGCATAACTAAAATTAGACTTTTCAAATTATCCCAATCATCTTAGTTTCTGGTAAGGTTCGGCAAATTTTCCGTAATATTTTTGAAATCATCATATAAGAGTCGGCAATTTTTATTAGTTTAGTCTTAGGTACGCTCTTTGCGCGTGTTTTCAATATCAATAAATATACCGTCTTAAAAGATTAAAATATGTAGCATTAAACAAAGTGTTGAGATACAAAAAAAAGTGAGTTCCTAAAATTGATAGAATGTTAATTCCACTTTAGCTAGTTCATAAAAGAAAAAATTATGCATCATATAAGTCCTTAGAATTAAGTGGAATATCTTATAAAAATTATTATTATTTTTGTATCTAATATTGAAACAATAAAGTAACACAAAAATACTTACCATCATCAAAGATTTGGCAAATAAAACAAATTTAAAAATATAATCTCTTGGTCTTTTTGAGATTTGGGAATGATAGATTTGCCCTATGGCTCTTAGAAACAAGGTACATGTGATTAAAGTCTAAGAATGACTAATATTAAATTAATATTTTACAACAAGAAACTAAATTTATTAAAAAGATATAGGGAGTTCAATTTGTAGGAATGTTTAAAAAACAAAATGAATGATAACCCATATAGAATATATCTTGTCTTCTACTATTTCATCTTTTTTGTTTCAAGTTTATATTTTTACCGGTTTGACTCTTAATATTACACAATAACTGATTTTACTCTATTTTTTATTTTTTAACCGTTAATGCACTTCTTATGGAACAAATATATGTATCCTAGGAGTTTTTTTTCATTTGAAAAATACGTTCACATATTTTGGAAAAAAATGAACTGCATTCTTTTGCTTCTTAGCTAATTTAATTATTTAACTATTTATTTAAACATTAAAAAAAATATTCTTTCATTAATGTAAAGCTTAATATTAACTCATCCCAAGTTTTAATATTTAGCTATAATTACAATTTGGATAATGTCGGAAAGTTCCCTCCGAGATTCTCGTTATAACACAAACTTCTATTGCGGTTTGAGAATTACGCTCACTTCTCTCTTTTTTTTTTTTTTAATAGCAAAACAAAATTCACATGATTAAAGATAATAACATCTATATAATGTTTCAAATTGTCCTTCAATGGAATTATATATTAAGTACTAAATTTAGTAACACAAAATTATTTATATGAGTACAAAATACAAGTTTTTGCACTTCTAAAATGATAAAAATGGGGATTACAACTCTTCCATCTCACGCTCGAATTTTAACCTATTCCACTCATGTTGCATATCTATTTACCTAAACTGAATATTGCTCTTTAGAAATGAGATATATTAATTTTCTTTCTATTCGATTATTCCTTTCAATTTATTTATTAATATTATAAAATTATTAATGTATGATGAAAATAAACCCCTGATTTTACTGTGCCAATGTATTTAAGAATCTAAATAACTTAATTATGTTATATTATAAAGATATTAGAAGGAAAATAGCCCCCAAAAGTTATAAGAAACTAAAGTAAATATTTCAACTCAATTTTAAAAAAGAATCTTGCGTTTCATACAATATGTAAAAAAAAATACTTAGACTAACTTGTCGAAAAATATATTGGCTAATATCATTTAAAATTTCAAGAAAAAATTCAATTAACGGAAAAAAGAAAATTATAATTATTGTTCTTTAATTTTTATTAATAATTCGGTGTTCCTTTTAATTTTGCCAAATATAATGAGTATTTTACTTTTGTGTTATATATAGCTTATGTGTGCCTATATTTAGTAGCTTAAAGTAGTGCTAATCTGACGGAAAAAAGATAGTGCAAATATGAGTTTTTAATTTCTAAGTTTTGAATGATAAAAAGATATATAGTTTACTACAACTTTAATGTTAATGGGCTTTAGATAAAGAAATCTATGTAAAATAAAAATTTAATTGATTTTGAAACATAAATATTAGGATTCTCAACATAATTCAAATATGGAAAAATTTAATAATGAAAATTATAGTTAATTTTAATGTCCCAGATATATTAGGAAGACAGTTAAATGACCAATCCTACATATTAGGAAAATATTTAAATTATTATTTTATCCACTGTGAACTCTATTTTTAAAGGGTAAAAAAGACGAACGACATTTCGCTAAAGGCTTTATAGCTTTTATATATATATATATATATATATATATATATATATATATATATATATATATATATATATATATATATATAGATGTTTAGATTCTTGTTAGATATTTATAATAAGATAAGTTGAACTATCTCTTTTTGTGTATATTGAAACCAAACAACCATACCTAAAAGGTCGTTCGGTTGCAAAGAGGGAAATTTTCCTCTACATGACTTACAATGTCAACTGCTACAAAAAGAACATGAAAAAATTTATTTGTAGAAGACTAACAAATGTCCATCACATATAAATAATTTAATGGAATAATTCACAAATCAATAAAAAAAAAATGTAAAAAAAATAAAAGTGGAAGAAAAAGAAAGTAGTTGAAACTGCCTTCGCATCATTGCTGACAATTATCGTTTGAGAAGTTCAAATAAGGTATGATACCTTTGCTTAAATAATGGTAGGGTAGGTTTGGGTATCTTTGTAATTGTTTCTACTTGAATTCACCTCAAGCACCAAGGACCAAGGTAAAATTTTTAATGCTTTTTATTGTAAACTTAACATATAAAATATAGTATATTTTATATTACATATTTATGTATTTTTCTAAAATAGAAGATCTACCCTATTTATCTGCACCGTTATAACTTTACGCTAAAACTTATGATTTTACTTTAAGACTCCTAAAATTAATTTGACTAGGTTCGGTATGGTCGGTTTTAATTGGAATATTTTGATACCCCTATATTTAGTAGTCAAAAGTTGAAGGATCTCACAGTTGTTGTCTTCGAGTTAGAGTTGACGGGTGTAGCAGAAAGTTTATATTTTTCTATTAGTGAAACGAGAAATTGCATATTGAGACTTTTCATTTTAAGGGAGGAATTTAAAAGTGAATAAAATTAATTAAGTTGATTATTACGTACTAGTACAAAACTCTAATTGAATTCAAAAAAAAAAAAAAAAAGTTGGCTACTAAGCATAAACTATTATTGAATTAAAAAAAGAAATAAAAAAGCAAGAAAGAAAAGCCCAATTGTGGCACCCTAGGCAAATCCATATCGACAAAACACTAGAGATATGCTGGGTATATAAGTAAACAAGCCTTAGACCCTAGTGACACGTCTTAAAACCGTGCGGGTCTAAGCCCAAAGCGGATAATTGACGAGCGCAAAACACAATACGAAATTGATGCTCGCTAATCAAAGATAGTATAATAAAATATCGTCTCCACAGGGATTGGATTTAAATAATGTTCGAGTAATTTTTGGGTTAATTGCTATTCAGGATTATCAACACTTGAGTTAAATAATTATGAACTACAATTAACTACTAAAATAAATCAATTGACAATTGACAACAAAGAATTGGGGATTCGCAAAGTTGGTTTCTTATCAATGTGAGGAATAAAGGTTTAACAAGATAGGTGCAAGATAACTATTTGGGATTTAACTCTAGTTTAGTTCACTCTAATGTTCTAATAATTCTCACGAATTCACTTGATGATTAGTTCAAACGTGTAGTCAAGACTCCTCTCTCGATTAAATCCTAACTCTACTAGGTGAACTAATATAAGCACTGTGAAGTATGCAAGCATGCATTAATAGATTAGTCGAATGTCACGACCCCAATTTTCCTCCGTAGGATGTCGTGACGGTACCTAGTCTCTAAGACTAGGTAAGCCTAACACTTACGAAATAAATCGAGGAATTCAACCATCAAATGATAAATATGAATTAGAGATCTTTATACGCAACTTATAATCCCAAAATCGGTAGTACATGTCATAAGCTCTACCGAGTTTACTAAAAAAATTCCTAAATACAACTGCTCAGAATAGAATTAAACAGTACAAGTACAATATCGTGACTCCGAGGCCTGCGAACGCGACGATAGGTTTACCTTGAATCTCCACAGAAATGCTCGACCAGCCAGCTAGTAATCAACAACAACCGAGGCACCTAGATCTGCACAAAAATATACAGAAGCATAGTATGAGTACACCACAGTGGTACCCAGTAAGTATCAAGGCTAACCTCGGTGGAGTAGGGATGGGGGATAGTCAAGACACCTACCGGACTAAACAACCTGAACAAATATGAGGTGAACTAACATAGAAACAATATTAATATAAAGTTAAGCAGGATAAGGAATACAAAATAATACTTGCAATGAAACACTAGTAATAATAATATTTAACTAGAAACAGTTAGGTAATAATACTGTAGAGTAAGCTGAACACTGTCTTAGTCCGGTGAAACCAAATAAAGAGAAAACCAGCAACAACTCAATAAGAACAACCGCTTTTACACCAGATCTGTTCAAGCATTTCCACGAGGTACCAAACCTCATAATCACAGTTCACGGGTCCCAATTCATGAACCCTAATCACTTGGTGTCACGACCCAAAATCCAAACCGTCATGATGGCACCTAACTCAACCCGCTAGGTAAGTCAATTAACAAAATAACATGATATAATAACGCTGATGTGAATCAAAGATGAGATAACTGAATTTTATACAACTTCCCAAGGACTGGTAGTACAAATCATGAGTTTTTAAGATTTAGAATTTACAGAGCTGGTATGAATTTAAGTACATCATCTATTTGAACTGTACAGGAACAGATTAAAACTCTAAAGCTACCAAGATCAAGAGGCAGCTATGACCGAAATACAGGTGCATCTTCAAATCCAGCTCCCGCCTTGCACAACAACATCAGCATTCAGCATCTACACGCAAGGTGCAGAAGTGTAGTATGAGTACAACTGACCCTATGTACTCAATAAGTAATAAACATAACCTTAGGTTGAAAGTAGTGACGAGTTGGGACAAGGGTCAGAGTTTAACTCCAATAACTAGCAACAGTCATAGCAATAATAATAAAATGGTACATGAAAATAACTCAGAGGTAAGATGCTCAGCTCGTTCACAGTTATAGAAAGATAGGCATGCTTTTCAAGTAAAACAGTAAATCCCAAATCTTCCACCGAAAGCACCAAAAGCACCAAAAGCATATGAATAAGTTTGAAAACCGTGATTTTCCCAAAATTATTTCAACGATCAATAAGATATTTCATTTTCAGATAGCATGAGGAAAATACATCTCTATACCTATATGTCAATATACAGGTGAAATCATGAATGTCACCAAAGTCGAGTAGCCGAAGGGAATAAATCTCTATGCATATATCTCAAGTACGCATGTCAAATGCAATGCATCTCAATGATGAAATCATGTACTCACCCTCTCAGAGCACTCCATCTCACTGTCTCGTATTCTCACTCATCATGCTCAATTCTCAACACACTCAGTCACTCAGTACTGTATAGGGCAGATCCGTCCCACATGCAAATAAACCAAGGCAGATCCAGCCCAACGATGCAAATAAACCAGGGCATATCTAGCCCAATGCAAATGAACCAAAATGCAAATAAACCAGGGGCAGATCCAGCCCAATGCAAATGAACCAGGGAAGATCCAACCCAATGCAAATGATTGCTAGCAATTGCGCCCACTATGGGTGTGCAGACTCGGGAGGGGCCGATCCAGCCAAAGTGCTATAATAAGCCAAATCCTGGCATGAATCAATAAAGCTTTGATGTGGTGTACAACCCGATCCCATAAATATCACTCACAACAGGCCCTCGGCCTCACTCAGTCATCAATCTCTCCAATCTCTCGGACTCACAACACTCATGCTAAGCAGCCCAAATCAATGATATGAGATATGACAGTATACAATTACAGAGACTGAGATATGATATGTAATGATGAATACGACTAAGTACATAACTACAATTAAGAAAATAACGTATGAGCAAAGAATGACCATTGTGGGTCCCAATAAAACCAGCATATAGCCTAAACATGATTTCTGGCATGAATTACAGCTCAAGTGCTCTAACACATAGAGTACAATAAAAATGTTCAGATAAAATAGCTACACTGTTCCATGGAATCGACTAAATCATAATTTACACGGTGCACACCCATACACCCATTACCTAGCATGTGCGTCACCTCAACATCAATCACATAACACTTAATTCGGGGTTTCATACCCTCAACACCAAATTTAGAAGTGTTACTTACCTCGAACAAGCCAAATCAAATACCGAGCAAGCCAAACGATGCTCCAAAAATGCCATCCCACGTGTACCGACCTCGAAACTGCTCGAAACTAGCCAAAATCAACTCAAATACATCAATTAATACCAATGGGAATAAACTCAATTGATAAAGATCGAATCTTTAATCAAAAGCACAAAATCAACACAAAGGTCCAATTTGGGTCCGTGCCTCAGAACTCGACGAAAATTATAAAATCCGACAACCCATTAAATTACATTTCCAACCATACTAGTGTCATTCAAATCCGACTCCAAATCGATGTTCAAAACTCAAAAACTCATTCTATTAAACTTTAGGCTACAACCCCCAATTTTCTCTTTACAATTCATAATCCAAATGCCAAAAACGATGATAGAATTATGAAATATAATCAAAACCAAGTGTAAAACACTTACCCCAATCCTTGTGATGAAAATCGCCTAAAACATCGCTTCAATCCAAGCCCAAAATCTCAAAATATGATAAAAGAACCAAAAATCTTGATTTTATAGCTTCTGCCCAGAAATTCTGCATATGCGGTCACTCTGTCGCATCTGCGACCCTCGATTCTGCGAAAATAGCTAGACCCAGCTCACCTCGCACCTCCGCATCTGCGATGATCTCCAGTCAAGCCTGTTTGCGCTTCTGTGACCAATTGTCCGCATCTGTGTCCATTCTTCCATAGATGCAGAAGCACCATAACCAGCTGTAACGACCCGAACGGTCGTTTGGAGTATTTACGCTCATTTCAACTATTTGAAGTCTTGAATAACTTCATATGATATATTATGGCGTGTATGAATCGTTAGTTTTGGTTTTCAAGTGTTTTGGAATTAGTTTGGAAGAATGAATTTTATGTTTGAAGCTTTAAGTTGGAAGAGTTGACCAAGTTTGAATTTTTAGTATTTGACCTCGGAACGAAATTTAGATGGTGAGTTTGGACTCGGGCATATTCCCGGAATTTCATTTGGATATTTCTAGAAAGTTTTGATACCAATTGGCGAAAGTTGGACACTTGAAGGTTTGGAATATTCATAAGTTTGACCAGAAGTTGATTTTAATGATATCGAGCTTGGAGTTCAATTCCGAAAATTTGAATAACTTGGTTATGTTATTTACGACTTGCGTGTAAAATTTGAGGTCATTCCGGATCGATTTGATATATTTTGGCACAAGACCTAACTTTGGACAAGTATACCTACATATATATAAAGCGTTATGTGATTATACAACCTATCAAATTAAAGATCTTCGAGTCTAGTTTCTAACGCTTCAAACCGTTTGTCATTTGGACCTTTTTACAAGATGTTATGACCAAATTATCAAAGACTGGCAGAGGAGTGAACTGCGGATGCGAAGCATCCGGGGGCCGCGTCCAAACTTCAACATGGATCAAAATTGGTTTGGCTTTATCCATATTAAATCTATTTAGAATATCATCAGCATATTTTTTATGAGAGATAAATATTCCATTATCTAATTGAGATACCTTAATGCCAAGAAAATAGGACATTAAACCCAAATCAGTCATCTCAAACTGGCTAATCATTGCCTCCCCAACTCAGAAATTAATTTAGGATTATTTTCATTAAAAATTAAATCATCCACATATAAGCACATAATGAGAATATGTTCGCAAGGCTTGAATTTGATATATAAAGTATGCTCATATGGACATCTCTGAAATCCATGTCCAATAAAATACGAATCAATACGTGTCACGACCCAAAATCCAACTAGTCGTGAGGACACCTAACCCAACCCGCTAGGTAAGCCAATTAACAACTATCCAAATTAATGAGATTTTTCAAAAAAAAAATAATAATAAAACTGCATTTATACAAGAATTCCCAAGGACTGGTAGTACAAATCATGAGCTTCTAAGATTTAGAATTTACAAAGCTGGTATGAAATAAAGTACATCATCTGTTGGAAATATACATAAACAGATTAAAATTCTAAAGCTACCAAGATCAAGAGGCAGCTATGACCGGAACGCAGGTACATCTTCAAATTCAGCTCTTGCCGTGCACAGCAACATCAGCCTCCAACATCTGCACACAAGGTGCAGAAGTGTAGTATGAGTACAACCGACCCCATGTACTCAATAAGTAACAAACCTAATCTTAGGTTGAAAGTAGTGACGAGCTGGGACAAGGGTCCGAGTCCAACTCCAATAACCAGCAACGGTTCATAACAATATAATAAAATAATGCAAGAAAAATGACCCAGAGGTATGATGCTCAACTCGTTCACGTTTACGAAAAATAGACATGCTTTTCAACTATATAAGTGAAAACTCAATCTTTTACCGAAATCACCAAATATATGAGTAATTTTGAAAACTATGATTTTTCCCAAAACCTTGTCAGCAAAAAATAAAATGTTTCATTATCAAATGGCATGAGGAAAATACATCTCTATGCCTACATGTCAATATGCAGGTGAAATCATGAATGACACCAAAACCGGAGTGGCAAAAAGAAATGCATCTCTATGCGTGTACCTCAAGTATGCATGTCAAATGCAATGTATCTCAGTGATGAACTCATGTACTCACACTCTCAGAGTACTCAATCTCACTGTCTCACACTTTCCACTCATCATGCTCAATTACTCGACATGCTCAGTCACTCAGTACTGTATATGGCCAATTCAGCCCAGGGAAGATCCATCCCAAATATATATATATATCAACTGACAGTCAGTCACTCAGTACTGTATAAGACCAATCCAGCCTGGGTAAGATCCATCCCTAAATATAAATGCTTCGGGCAAGATCCATGTCCAGGGAAGATCCATCCCTCAATATAACCAATTGCGCTCACTGGGGGTGTGTACAGACTCCGGAGAGGCTCTTTCAGCCCAAGCGCTATAATAAGCCAGATCCAGGCATAAATCAATATAACATGCTGCGGCGTGCAGCCCGATCCCATAATATCACTCACAATCAGGCCCTCGGCCTCACTCAGTCGTCAATCTCTCTAGTCTATCGGGCTCTTAATGCCATGAAACTAGCCCAAAAATGATGATATGATGTGTCAATATATAGCAACAGAGACTGAGATATAATATGGAATGAATGAACATGACTGAGTATGAAATTGTAATGTACGCAAATAATTCAACCGCAGAAATGACCTTAGTGGGTCCCAACAGAATAAGCATGTAGCCTAGACATGGTTTCTAACATGGATCACAGCTCAATAGCTCTAGTACGTAGAGATTTCACATATACAAATAAGATTAGGTAACTACACATACCACAGCAATAACCGAGTAACAATTCACACGGTGCACGTCCACATGCCTGTCACCTAGCATGTGCGTCACCTCAACACCAAACACATATCACGTATATTCAAGGGTTCATACCCTCAGCACCAAGTTTAGAAGTGTTACTTACCTCGAACAAGCCAAATCCAACACCGAGCAAGCCAAACGATGCTCCAAAAATGCCATACCATGCGTACCGACCTACGAACGGCTCGAAACTAGCCAAAAGCAACTCAAATATATCAAATAAAGCCTAAGGAAACAATTCCAATTGATAAAGGTCGAATCCTTACTCAAAAGCCCAAAATCAACCAAAAAGTACAACTCGAGCCCGTGCCTCGGAGCCCAACAAAACTCACAAAATCCGACAACCCATTCAATTACGAGTCCAATCATACTAGTATCACTCAAATCCGACATCGATCGATGTTCAAAACTCAAGAATTCGCTCTATGAAACTTTAGCCAAAACACCCCAATTTCTCTTTTGGAACCCTCAATCAAATGCCAAAAATAAAGATAGATTCATGATATAAAATCGAAAATGAGTAGAGAACACTTACCCCAATCCACATGGTGAAAACTGCTTCAAGAATCACCTCAATCTGAGCTCCATAGCTCCATAAATGCAAAAATGGCCGAAACCCCCGAAATAGAGTACTTTATAATCACTGTGCGAATTAATGAACCGCGATCACAGAAATACCATCGCGATCGCGAAGAAGAAAATTCCACTGCCCAGAAAATACCTTATGCGATCGCAAATAAAGGCCCGCTAACACGAAGAACAAACCACACTGCCTCCCAACAATAAACTATGCGATAGCAAATGTACCCATGTGAATGCGAAGCACACAGGCGACCAAGCTTTGCGAACGCGTCCAAAATTACGCGAACGAGTTGAAGAAGCTTCCAACTGCCGCTCTCAGCTCAGCCCTACGTGAACACGACATCCACTATACGAACGCGTACAGTCTTCAACTCCCAGCTACGCGATCGCGTCTGAACAATCGCGATCGCGAATAAGAAATATCCCAACTCCATATTTCCCTCTATGTGATCACATCTACTAATCCGCGATCGCGAAGAACAATCCATGCACCAGTAACCAGAACACACCAGCAAGGCCAAAATGAAGGAAAATGATCTGACATACATCCGCAACTCACCTGATCCACTCGGGACCCTGTCCGAATATACCAACAAGTTCCACAACATAACAAGGACCTACTCGAGGCCTCAAATCTCACATAACAACATCAAAACGACGAATCGCACCCAAATTCGAACATGAATGTACTTTCAACTCCCAAACCTCACGCTGAAACATAGCAAATCAACTCAGAATGAACTTGAATTTTGCACATAAGTCCCAAATAACATAACGAAGCTACTCCAATTCCCGGAACCACAATTCGAATCTGATATCCACAAAGTCAACTCCCGGTCAAACTTATGAACTTTCCAAATCTCCAATTTCCAACTTCCGCGAATTAGTGCAGAATCCTTCTAGGAATATCCAAATACAAATTGGGGCATACGCTCGAGTCAGAAATAACCATCCGGAACTTACGGAACCATCAAAACTCCGTTCCGAGGTCAAATTCACAAAAGTCAAACTTGGTCAACTCTTCCAACTTAAAGCTTTAATAATGAAATTCATTCTTCCAAATCGATTCTGAATGACCCGAAAACCAAAACCGACGATTCACACAAGTCATAATACATCATACAAAGCTACTCATAGCCCCAAACTACCGAGCGAAGTGTAAGAGTTCAAAATGACCGGTCGGGCCGTTACATCCTCCTCCACTTAAACATACGTTCATACTCGAACATGCCGATAGTCGTTCCAAGGCCATCAAACCACTGTGTAACCCTACCATGCACATACCCGGGGGTGATCCCATGTCACCCTAATCCATATAAGCCTGAAGACACAACATAACTAAAGATCCTTGATTCAACCTAGCCCATAAACCATAAAATCCACTTTTTTTCAACATCCAGAATTTTCTATAAGACCTAAACCTCGCATCTATACATTGTCTAAGTATGAACAAGTTGTATCAATCCATAGCCATAACCCAAGATGTACTCGCATGACACACCATACGACTCGCATACTCGTAGCAAAATTTTCGATCACAGTAGCTGCTCAAAATAACCCAATACCAGTAATAACCTCATATCAAACAAGATCTCGTTCTAAAACCTTCGTGCACTGCCAATGATGGAAGAAACACGCAGAAACTCATAACCACTTATCAGATTAATAAGGCATGGAGCTCCCTATCCTTCGACAAGAAGTATAGCCAATTTCTAAATCGATCAGCAACATTATCCTTCCAAATATACCACAATCAGATCCGATAGCACCCATTCTAGGTCCAATGACCTCATCTTATAGAATACAAGCTACTCTACTGACATGCCACACCGACATTACCCAGAGCAACAAACCGTGCAATCCATGCACCAATACACAACAATTCAAATGTACTCAAACATAGAAAATGGCTCCAATATGAGAACTGTCCCGCAAGCTCAACAAGTACCACCACAACCGCAATGTTGAAAACCCATCTTACATAGTAGAACCAAAACACATGAATCTAACTTAAAGGATCATATCCCGACATAACCCAGCTGCATTGCGTGACCCCATCCAAACACGAGTACATATGAAATACCTTAAGCCACCATGCTTAAAATCAGCAACTACACGCAATTCAACATCAAATACACGAAGTGTATGACCATTACTACAGAGAAGCAAATAGCACAATATACCACAGTCCGGAGAGAGCATAACCAAGGCACAATCAACCATTCGACATCCCAATAACCATCTCGCTCAAATCCCGCTACAAGACCCAAACAGAACTGCACCATGTATGCTTATAACCAACAAATCACAACCCCTCGTAGCGTAGAGGAGTAACACATAGATCATAGCAGAGCATGAATAAGCTCCACTCTAACCGAATGGCACATCCCCCAATAATAGCAGTACAGAGTCAACGAATTCCACCCGATGTAGAATACACATCCTCGTTGGGCCTACCAATGAGCCCCAAATCAACTCCGGTCATCCACAAATAAATAAATAATCCTCCGAAAGTCCACAATGACCTAACCATAACATATACTATCATCTGGCTAGCTTTGGCCACATCTTCACCGTCCACAACCACAAAACAATCTGCTTCTGAGAACTCCTGGTCTCCAAATCCATAGAACACACGAATCACCATATCTGATCCCAACTCCACCGCCAGAATGTCTAACACATCTCTCATACACGATCATCCCGCAATGAATACTTCTATAATTCTTTCGTGCCACATAGCAAAATTTGAATATCAGCAATCAATCAACCAGGCGAGTACCGCAATACCAATGAAGTATCAGTAAGTCAACACTCAGTGCACCTTCTGAAATATATGCCCTCCTCAGGCAATACGAAGTAGTAATATCATTCATCTAGTCGTCTAAAATCACCCATGTTGTCTAAGAATCAATGCCCTTCCTTTCAAAACTAAACCGAGACCTTGCACACGCAAATCTAAATCCCACACAACATACCGCATCTATCACGAATATGAAAAGTACGAGAATCTCATAATGAACTCTGAGTAACAAGCAAACTACATACTCAATTAGCTATGAACCTTCCATTTGATCTCATCCAGGAGAAAATCACAACACGCTCCTCACACCAACAGGAAATATACACCTCGAACCGTGGTAGAAACCATTGAGAACACTTTGAAATCCATTTGCACATAACCCAACTATCAGCACTGAATCCCTCTAACTTAACTAAACCATGCAGGTTGCCATAACCCAAGAGCATTGCCAAGAAACACCTGTAGAGGCTCACCACATCATAAGTACCCAAAGAACTGATCATATCCATTACCGTGCTGATCCAAGCTATTATTAAGTTGTTCTATTTCTTTGAGTTCCTTCCGAATCATCCTCAAATGGACACTTCTCTTGCCATAACACCACGATCCTTAACCAAAACTCATCCCACGAGATCCTAGCATAAAACCACACCGTCCTAAGGCCCATAAGCCATTGTATTCCCTCTTAAACATTCCAATTATACAGCAATCGAGACACCCACTCTGAAGAAACCTTCTGTGAATTTGAAGTTGTTTCCTCCGCCTTTCTTATACCAAAATGTAAAATCCATAATGATATAGAAATACCGCGAGTCTCGACACTGTCCAATGCAAATCTCAGATTTTAGCCACATACAAGTCCGAAAAATTCTCAATTGCCACATATAAATCTTGAATCCATTAGAACCTTCTCGAGAGTCATCCACTATGCTCAAATCTCAATTGCACCGCCCAACAGGCCGAACGACCTGTGCTCCATTAGCAAAACAATACCTGAAGAAGTAACCCTTCCTTAATGCAATCGAGCAAATTCATACACCGTGCATACTACATCCGTCACGAATAACAACTCAACTCATTCCATGATTTCTATATACCCATAAAGTGTAATACAACCCGCCTCCGAAAATTTGCTTACTCGAGTCATCCTCGATCTCAACCTCTATAGGTCATAACTGATTCACAAGTATACCTCAAACCGAAACCAATACAACACATAATTGTGCAATCAAATCGCTGATAGCAGACTCCCCCACTTAGCTTAATGCCATAGAATAGAACATCTGATAACTCATCATACCCATACTCTATTACTGCCATAATACCGTTTGGAGATTCAACTAAATCCTTCATAAGTTCACATAACACAAATCATATAGTACCTCAAATCATCTATTAAGCACGCATACATCCATATGACGATCAGGTCAACTTTCTCAATTGAATTCAAATTTAAATCTCAACACATATACCCCACTGGTAAAAGAGAAACTCTCCACACAACATTATAAGGGTCACACCTCTGTAGATTACTCCGCAGGAGATAACTCACATGCTTAGCCTCAAAGTGGCATCTTGCTATATCCTTTTGCAACCATGATTACTACGCCATCACTTAATTTTTCATGAGTCTGAACTCACAACAAGACATGAAAATATACTCCGTTCCACAATTAAACAACATAAAAAATATTTCAACACACTCATAACTCGAGACTATACGTCACATCAAGACAGCAATCTAGCACCTAATAGTCCTTTTTACATCTTAAGCAAACTATTCTCGTCACAATCAAACCATATGAACATATCCCGCAGTCACATCATACTCATCATATAGCCATCCAGCCACTCATCGAGCCATAATTTCCACTAATAGGACACTAACAGCCATATAAGTCCAAAAGAACATACTCACACTATCACACCCCGAACTCAGGGTGCGCGACCGACGCTCAACCAAGATAACCCGGTCAAGCAAGCCTACTAGATACTTTCTACCTGACCTTGCCAGTGAATAAAGTGGAGATGTACTCCATATTAAACATTGAAAGGATTTCATAAACAACACCCATTTCATTACCATTAGTAACTTCATGTATAATTTCCAAAATATTACAAGTTTATATATATAATGAAAAACATGTTTTCCAAATACAAACACTTCTAACTCAATTCCCAACATCAAACACTACCCACAACCTGTCTACGAAGCCTCTAAGTACAATAGAAGAGAAGAAGGAAAGTGTCGACGACAAGGCCCTGGCTATACCTCAAAACGTAAAGTGCAACATTAGGTGACACAAGGCCCGGAGCAGAGTAGGGATCACCAAAACCTGTTGAATAGGGAGTAACTGCTAATAAGGACCAAAGTTGCCCGCTGATGAACCACCTGCATCCATTGAAGATGCAGTGCCCCCGACAAAAGGGACGTTAGTACATATGTAATAGTACTAGTATGTAAAGCTAAATGTCCTTTTTCAAAATAGAATGCCAATATAAGAAAGGAAAAACCATGGAAACAATAATCAACAATCAATGATATCCAAATGCCAAGTTAAAACATAATAATTTCCAATATATGAAGATAATACTGTGAAGTGATAATAAAAATATGAAGATAATATTATTTTTTGTTGAGAGATCTTTAGCACCGATATACCATTGTTCACAATACCACCGTATTTTTAGCACGGAGTCCGATCACAATCCGATCGGCTAGGCCATCTCTTTTGAGACATCAACTACAATCACAATTTCAATTACAATTTCCAACACAATCACCACCATGTGTGCGGCATGGCATCCGATCACGACCCGACCGGCTAGGCCGTCTCACCAAAATGCCGTGTAGATCGACATCACCCTTTTTTAGCAATCATCTCATCCCAAATAAGGGGAATAATATCATCACATCAATATCATCCCAAATAAGAAGAATAATTTCATTATATCAATGCGGGGATTTACCCCTCAATCACTCCTACACCGGTACGTGTAGTTTCGGGTTACGTTGTTACCTACCCTTCCTCGATGACTAGCGATACTCCCAAAAACATTCTTGATTTGAATACCAAGGAAACAACAATACAAATGCATTTACCTCATAAATTTTCACACCGTATATAGCCTCATGAACACTTTCAACCACTTACAACATCATTATTTCATTGGCTCTCTTGGCCATACATATGATTCTTCATTCATGGCACAATGGCCGTATTTCATATTCTACACTTTTATTTCTTTCCTTTCATGGATCATCATCATAAATATCAACAAATATAATATTCCGAAAATCACAACTTTAGATTCATTAGTAATGAAGACTTTAAACACAATGAATTTCTTTCCAAGAAATTGAGTAAAATGATTGGCAATCGAAGCACAAGTTAAAATCATAAACGAGTAACACACCATTTATTCTTGAAATACTGTTCCCCAAAAAAGGGAAATACACAATTTCAACTCATGAATATATAAGAGCTCAAAACACGTTGGAAATACTTACCAAGCATAGCATTAGTTAGAACAACCACATTTGGACATGACTTGAGTACATAAGCTTTTAGACAATTTTATTTTCGGAGTCAATTTGGAATAATTGAATCGAGGCCCATTTCATAATATTTCACACATCATTTTATTTCATTGGCACTATTGGCCACAAGTATAACTTTCATTATTGGCACGGTGGCCATACTTTACATCTCCAACCCACTCCTTCCACTTTCCAGTATCTTTATAGGTTATCAACAACAAGGCATTTCTAATCAAGACATTAGGTACACATATGAGCAATTAAGAGTCTTAAGCACATCATATTTTTCTCACACAATTTGACATCATAACTTTTATTTGAAACACAACTCAAAGCCATAACATTTTAATATACATATCATTCTTGAACACATTCCCGAAGGATAACATAATGTGATAGGAACATTTGGAACACGTTTTGAATACATAACTTTCTACACTTTGTTTACTCAGGATAATCGAATTTATTAGAAATAACTCGGAACATGGGAATTAGGACCTAGGGCAAACCATACTTGAAACTTACAGGAACATCATGGAATACAATTCTAAGAAGTAGTTTAGCCAACATACCTTGATGGAGCTCTTTAGTGCTATTAAAACCACCTACTACTCTTACAACTTCAATCTACATCAACATAACTCAATTGGACCAATATTAGTAAACATTTCCAGGTTTTTGGTCATTTTGGCATTTTATCAAACACCTATAGTGCATAGCATTCAACTACCTCTAGTAATGGTGTTTCTTTATCCAACAATCACTCCCTCCCACCAACAAGAGATACAACAATATCCTTTGTCCACTAACTACCTTCTTAGCACTATTATAATCATCAATGAACTCACATCCACCAAATTTCACTAATTAACTCATTACAAAATCTCTACAACACCCAATAATCTAGTTTAAGTATTTATGGCTTTCAATCACCATCTCATAAGTGATAGTACTTATTACCTGCTCATATATTCACTAGCAATCCATGCATGTAGGTTTAAGGGTGAAAGATTACCTCTTATAGACCAAATCTTGAAAGTCAACTTTTGGGGTGTTATTGAGATTTTGAAGAAACCCTATGGAATCCAATACAAAACCTTGTTGTAACCAGTGATTGAGAAGTGGAATCATCATAAAAACACACTTAAAATCTCACCTTAAGTGTGTATTGGAAACCTTGGCCAGATGGGTGATGGAGAGAAATGCCCTAGTCTTGAAATCCTTTTATTTCTCTCTCTCCCGCTCAGGTATTAATAGGCCCAGGTACAGTATTTTTCCACTGGTGCTATCCCTATGCTATAAGGCTTTAGCTCACTGGTTTGCTAAAATCAGGTACAATATTTTTTCACTGGTGCTATCCCTGTGCTATAAGGCTTTAGCTCACTAGTTTGCTAAAATTTTCTGCTTCCCTCCTGTGCTATAGATGCGCTATGGGGAGATAGCTCACTGTATTTTATTTAGTCTTATTGCTTTGAAATTAATATCCAAGTGTTCCCCATTATTACAACACTCAAATATTAATAAAATAATTATCCCCAAGTATCCAAATAACTTTATTCACTCTAGTGATTCTCATGTGGTTCGAGTCTAAATTAAATTGTATTCTTAAGCTCGAAATTACTCAAATTAGCGATAGAAATTTACGGGGCCTTACACATTAGCCTACCTCGACACCACAAACCTCGAGTTATTGGTAAAACTTTTATGGGGCCTTACATCCTCCCCCGCTTAGGATCATTCGTCCTCGAATGAGGAGTAGAGTCCGCCCCCAAACACCTAACATAACACATCACTTCTCCTACACATCTCAAACTCAAATTTGACTAACTCCCAAATTTTTCAAAAATTTTGGCAGAATTTCCCCTGTATTTGGGCCTATCTGCTTGTTATAGAATCACCAAAACCTTCCTAACAACACACTCACAACTCAGCAAAACATCACAATATATCAATGACAGAAATCTCAACATTACCAGCATTACATTATCAAAAGTGATATATGGACATGAGCTGCACATAGTTAAATCATAGCACATAGAAAGTACCTTTCGAACCACAATCATTTGGCTATACAAACAAGTGAGAATATTTTCTTTTCACAACACTTTCGGCCTTCGAGGTAACGTCCTCGACTCACGAACTTCGCCATAGCACTTGACGGAGGTAATCTCAACTGCTAGACTTATCTAACAATGATGGAAATTAGGTACCTCTCATAAGCTAACTATCCATTAACTTCACCTTCAATAACCTCCACCGAAACGATATACAAAGGATTTTTAGCTAACTTCTTTGACGTAGATACATGAAGCATCGGGTGCTTGGGGAACAATGATGGGGGACATCATACTCATAGCTTGGCCTATTTTATTTCCTTCAAGATTCCATAAGACCCAATGTGCACTACACCCACTTTACCTTTATTAATAATTCACATATTATCTTCATGGAGAAAATCTTGAGAATAACCTGTTCGCTTTCTTCAACTCTAAGTCTCTGTGTCAGACACCCAAACTAAACCCTTGGCGACCTTCAACCATTATTCTATGATGTGCTAGAATGAATATGACTATAAAGTTCCTACCCAATATGTTCGATCATGGAATGATGCTTCTTCTTTGACATGTTTGAACCTACAACTCTCGGCATATTTACCACAAATAGGAACAACGAGGTTCGAGATTAGGCTGGAATTGTTCAAGAATCCATCATTGTACTGGGAAGGGCATTTTAAGAGGTTATATTCTAAGATACATAAGGGTGACCACCAATAGTGCTGCCATGGTTAACCATTGTGATGAAATCATCGATTCAACAAACGAGGCATAGTTACTAGTACACATTAATAATGCGGGAACCATGTACAAGATCCTAAGATGTATAACAAGTGAGTCATTTTAGACATGTGATATATGGGAGGCATGATCGGGAGGAAAAGAACATTAGCATCAGTTATTCCTGGAAGATTATGAGTTATGAGAGGGACAATAATAATAGTTTCATCCCCTATGTGTCTTGTTCAGCAATACTAAGCCTTAAGGAGAAATATCCAAGTACGTGACAACAGTCACCTTCTGGAGTGTAAGGAAATTTAGTTTAACTCGAAATAAGAATATTCTAGCACCCTAAATGTTATATGGGTTTCAAAATACATGAAGTTGCATTATGCTCTTAATAGTAACTAGCACAAGGAATCTATGCCACAAGCCCATGAGGATGAAAAAGAAGTTGAACACTTGTGAGATTATTATCATTCTGACAGCTTAACCCTTCACAATAGTTGATCCTATATGAGAGGACTAGAGATACAACAAACTTGTCTTCCAAATCAATATGCTCATGATATGTGCTAAAATTTTAAACATCCACCTGAGGTTGGGTGGAAAAGGTAGCGGTAAGGCTACTTAACTTTCAACCACACACGAGTTCGCGAAACCATGTAGCTAGGACATCTTAACATTGGGGTGAAATCATGTATTGGTTAGAGGGAATGAATATTTTGCTATGAGCTAGACATGTCTCTGCCATAATAACTCTCAAGCCGCAATACCAGGCTATTTCATGGGAAACTACAATACTAGTAACAAAGTGAGCTACTTACTACGAATAATCTAAGTGGACATGAAAGTCATACTGAGATGGGCAAACAAAAAGATCTTCCTGTGACAAATTAGTGAAAATCTCAAATTTCCCATAAAGACAAGTGGCCCCCTTTCAACTGACAGGTACACATATGATAGGTGCTGAGATATGCTCTCATGTTACTATATAGTGAAAAGGATTCATGATAATGTTCACAAAGGAGTAAAGTGACTGTTCCAACCATAGGAGCCACATACACTGGAGAGAGAAAGGGTGGCTCAAGAAGGATCTCAACACTAGGCCGCTTTACATTAGATTTGATACCACATAGGTAAATATTATGATGGTGCATGCATATGAACAAGTGAGCATATATTATCCATTCGAATCGAAAGGTTCTACAAGAAATTCATCAGGTATAGTCCCCTGTTGAGAATTTAGGGAAGCGGTGGGAAGTATTAACCTAGGGTTATAACTCATTCCAAGGAAATTATTATAGAACTCAATTCCTCAAGAGGTTGTAAGTAAGAGAATCGTGATAAAGAGGCTTCATGAATAATGCGTCTCATTCAAAGAGTAGGTACATGCAATGTTTCGTGACTCAGTTTCTTGTTAAGACCATATTTACGTAGGCTCTTCAATATAGATGTACATATACAACAAGGAAAATAATGCGGTGTTCATAATGATGTAGCAAGGAGTGACTTACTTGATGACTTTAGATCGACAGGACAGTACCTTAACTGATGCCCCTCGAATCCACATCCACAACATACATTGGTACCATATGGAAAACGAGACATGAAGAGGAAATTAGCTTCCTATCTTGAGCTCTATCGCATGATTTGGAGTACCAAAGAAGTGTGAAATTCCTAAATGTCCAAGTAGCCTCACCATTATAGATGTGGTCGACAACACACCGATAAGAAGGACTCTACTAGACATGGCTCCTAGACATCCTAGGACACTTTAAAACCTTAGGCTCTAATACCAAGTTTGTCATGCCCCAACCTCGGGGAGCGCGACCAGCGCTCAACCAAGATAATCCGGTCAAGCAAGCCTACTAGATACTTTCTACCCGACCTTGCCCATGAATAGAGTGGAGATGTACTTCATTAATTAAACATTGAAAGGATTTCATAAACAACACCTATTTCATTACCATTAGTAGCTTCGTTTATAATTTCCAAAATATTATAAGTTTATAGATAAAATGAAAAACATGTTTTCCAAATACAAACACTTCTAAGTCAATTCCCAACATCAAACACCACCCACAACCTGTCTACGAAGCCTCTAAATACAACAGAAGAGAAGAAGTAAAGTACCGGCGACAAGGCCCCGGCTATACCTCAAAGCGTAAAGTGCAACGTTAGGTGACACAAGGCCCGAAACAGAGTAGGGCTCACCAAATCCTGTTGAATAGGGAGTAACTGCTAACGAGGACCAAAGTTGTCCGCTGATGAACCACCTGCATCCATTGAAGATGCAACGCCCCCGGCAAAAGGGACGTTACTACATATGGAATAGTACTAGTATGTAAAGCTATATGTCCTCTTTCAAAATAGAATGCCAATATAAGAAAGGGAAAACCATGGAAACAACAATAAAAAATCAATGATATTCAAATGCCAAGTTAAAACATAATAATTTTCAATATATGAAGATAATACTGTGAAGTGATAATCAAAATATGAAGATAATATTATTTTTGGTTGGGAGATCTTTAGCACCGATATACCACTGTTCACAATACCACCGTACTTTTTAGCATGGAGTCTGATCAGGAGTGCATAGCATTCAACTACCTCTAGTAATGGTGTTTCTTTATCCAACAATCACTCCTTCCCACCAACAAGAGATACAACAATATCCTGTGTCCACTAACTACCTTCTTAGCACCATTATAATCATTAATGAACTCACATCCACCAAATTTCACTAATTAACTCATTACAAAATCTCTACAATATCCAATAATCTAGTTTAAGTATTTATGGATTTCAATCACCATCTCATAAGTGCTAGTACTTATTCCTTGCTCATATATTCACTAACAATCCATGCATATAGGTTGAAGGGTGAAAGATTACCTCTTGTAGACCAAATCTTGGAAGTCAACTTTTGGGGTGTTCTTGAGATTTTGAACAAACCCTATGGAATCCAATACAAAACTTGTTGTAACTAGTGATTGAGAAGTGGAATCATCATAATAACACACTTAAAAACTAACCTTAAGTGTGTATTGGAAGCCTTGGCCGGATGGGTGATGGAGAGAAATGCCCTAGTCTTGAAATCCTTTTATTTTTCTCTCTCCCCGTTTAGGTATTAATAGGCCCAGGTACATTATTTTCCACTGGTGCTATCCCTGTGCTATAAGAATTTAGCTCACTGGTTTGCTAAAATCAGGTACAATATTTTTCCACTAGTGCTATCTCTGTGCTATAAGGCTTTAGCTCACTAGTTTGCTAAACTTTTCTGCTTGCCTCCTGTGCTATAGATGCGTTATGGGGAGATAGCTCACTGTATTTTCTTTAGTCTTATTGCTTTGAAATTAATATCCATGTGTTCCCCATTATTATAACACTCAAAGAATAATAAAATAATTATCCCCAAGTATCCAAATAACTAATTCACTCTAGAATTCTCATGTGGTTCGATTCTAAATTAAATTGTATTCTTAAGCTCGAAGTTGCTCAAATTAGCGATAGACATTCATAGGGCCTTACACATTAGCCTACCTCGGCACCACAATCCTCAAACTCCAACTAGTCATGATGGCACCTAACCCAACCCTCTAGGTAAGCCAATTAACAACTATCCAAATTAATGAGATTTTTCAAAAAAAAAAATGATAATTTATACAAGAATTCCCAAGGACTGGTAGCACAAATCATGAGCTTCTAAGATTTATAGTTTATAAAGCTGGTATGAAATAAAGTACATCATCTGTTTGAAATATACATGAACAGATTAAAATTCTAAAGCTACTAAGATCAAGAGGTAGCTATGACCGGAATGCAGGTACATCTTCAAATCCATCTCCCACCGTGCACAGTAACATCATCCTCCAACATTTGCACGCAAGGTGCAGAAGTGTAGTATGAGTACAACCGACCCCATGTACTCAATAAGTAACAAACCTAACCTTAGGTTGAAAGTAGTGACGAGCTGGGATAAGGGTCCGAGTCCAACTCCAATAACCAACAACAGTTTATAACAATATAATAAATTAATACAAGAAAAATGACCCAACAGCTCGTTCATAGTTCCAGAAAAATAGGCATCCTTTTCAAGTATATCAGTGAAAACCCAAATCCTTTACCGAAATCACTAAATTTATGAGTAAGTTTGAAAACTGTAATTTTTTCCAAAAACTTTTCAACAACAGATAAGATGTTTCATTATCAAATGGCATGAGGAAAATACATCTCTATGCCTACATGTCAATATGCAGGTGAAATCATGAATGACACCAAAACCGGAGTGGCAGAAAGAAATGCATATCTATGCATGTACCTCAAGTATGCATGTCAAATGCAATGTATCTCAGTGATGAACTCATGTACTCACACTCTCAGAGTACTCAATCTCACTGTCTCACACTTTCCACTCATCATGCTCAATTACTCGACACACTCAGTCACTCAGTACTGTATATGGCCAATTCAGCCCAGAGAAGATCCATCCCAAATATATATATATATATATATATATATATATATATATATATATATATATATATACTGACAGTCAGTCACTCATTACTGTATAAGGCCAATCCAGCCCGGGGAAGATCCACCCCCAAATATAAATGCTTCAGGCAAGATCCATACCCAGGGAAAATCCATCCCTCAATATAATCAACTACGCTCATTGGGGTGTGTACAGACTCCGAAGGATCTCCTTCAGCCTGACGAGCGCAAAACACACACTTAAATTGTGCTCGGTAGTCAAAGATAGTATAGTATAATATCGTATCCACATGGATTGGATTTAAACAGTGCTCTCGTAGTTTTTAGCTTGATTGCTATCCAGGAGGATCAACAATGGAGATTTCTATGATTTGTACCTACAATTACCTAAGAACCTAAAGCTATTGACTAATGACAATCGCAACAAAGGTACGCAGGAAAGTTATCAATGGGAGAAAATAGGGGTTGATAGGATAGGTGCAAGATAACTGTTCGGGATTTAACTCTAGATAATTCACTTCTAATGTTCAAGTAAGTCTCTTTAATTCACTTAATTATTGGTACAATTATTTAGTAGAAACTCCTATCTCGATTAAGTCTCAACCTCACAATATGAACCAATTTAAGCTCTGTGAAGATATGCAAGAATGCATAATGGATTGGTCTTTAGGAGAACCTCTCTCGATTATTCTCCTAACTAGGTTTAATCAATGATTCAACTAATCTCTTTCGATGACTTAGAAGAATCTATGAACTCAACAAACAATATAATGTAAAGATATCACAAGTTATGCCTCTTTCGATTACAAGAACAAGTGAATATAGATGTAATAATTAAATCTTCCAAAAATGATTCAAATACATAAAAATAGAGTTATAATCCACAAACAATCATCAATAAACCAAATCCATCAAAACACAAAAGGATCTACTCCATAGACATGGAGAAGTTCTTCACAAATATAATTAAAGTATAGGAAAGCATAGATTCAATTCAGACCCGGATCTTGAGTGAGGAAGGAATGATGAAATCCTTGTGCTTGTATTTTTTCAAATCCTCCTTAGCCTCCTTTGGTCAAAAATCTATCCAAAAGTCCAGAAATGGTGTTTTCCCCGTGTATTTAACTATCCCCCAAATAAACCCCGGACGAAAATACCCTTTTTAGCTGAAATGGGAAGAAACTTTAAGAACTTTGCACTACCGCGCCGCACCATGCGGCGCGCTTTTGGCAATTTCCAGAACGAATTTCAAAACACTTTTTAGCCATATTTTACACAGCCACGCCTCCCCATGCGGCGCGACAGTGTAGTTTGCTTAGAGTAATTCGTTTCTTTCTAGTTTTGACATCCGGACTTGGTACTCGACCCCCGAACGCGATCCCGGTTTAATCCCTTGGGCTTATACTCAGATTTCAAAGCTCCAAATAGCTCAAATTTACTTCATAACATCTTAATAACTCGGAATCACTCCTACACAACATAAAACACACAATAAGTGCAAAATACTATTAATCAAAGCTCAACATAAGTAAAGTGCAGTAAATTAGAGTGCAATAAGCGACTAAAATACGGGATTATAGCCTACCATCACAACCCAAGCGCAATAATAAGCCAGATCTAGGCATAAATCAATATAATATGTTGCGGCGTGTAGCTCGATCCCATAATATCACTCACAATCAGGCCCTCGGCCTCACTCAGTCATCAATCTCTCCAATCTCTCGGGCTCACAATGCCATGAAACTAGCCCAAAAATGATGATATGATGTGTCAATATATAGAAACAGAGACTGGGATTTGATATGGAATGAATGAACATGAATGAGTATGAAATTGCAATGTAAGCAAATAACTCAACAACATTAATGACCTCAGTGGGTCCCAACAGAATAAGCATGTAGCCTAGACATGGTTTCTAACATGGATCGCAACTCAATAGCTCTAGTACATAGAGATTTCATAGATACAAATAAGATTAGGTAATTACACAGTATCACAGAAATAACCGAGTCACAATTCACACGGTGCACACCCACACGCCCGTCACCTAGCATGTGCGTAACCTCAACACCAAACACATATCACGTATATTCAGGGGTTCATACCCTCAGCACCAAGTTTAGAAGTGTTACTTACCTCGAACAAGCCAAATCCAACATTGAGCAAGCCAAATCCAACATCGATCAAGCCAAACGATTCTCCGAAAATGCCATACCGTGCGTACCGACCTCCGAACGGCTCGAAACTAGCCAAAAGCAACTCAAATACATCAAACAAAGCCTAAGGAAACAATTCCAATTGATGAATGTCGAATCTTTACTCAAAAGCCCAAAATCAATCAAAAAGTACAACCTAGGCCCGCGCCTCATAGCCCAACAAAACTCACAAAATCCGACAACCCATTCAATTATGAGTCCAATCATACTAGTTTCACTCTAATCCGACTTCGAATCGATGTTCAAAACTCAAGAATTCGCTCTATGAAACTTTAGCCAAAAACCCCCAATTTCTCTTTTGGAACCCTCAATAAAATGCCTAAAATAAAGATAGATTCATGATATAAAATCGAAAATGAGTAGAGAACACTTACCCCAATCCACATGGTAAAAATTACTTCAAGAATCGCCTCAATCCGAGCTCCATAGCTCCAAAAATACAAAAATGGCTGAAACCCCCGAAATAGAGTACTTTATAATCATTGGGCGAATTAATGAACCGCAATCGCGGAAATACCATCGCGATCGAGAAGAAGAAAATTCCACTGCCCAGAAAATACCTTATGCGATCGCAAACAAAGCCCAGCTAATACGAAGAACAAACCACACTGCCTCCCAACAATAAACTATGTGATCGCAAATGTACCCATGCGAACGCGAAGCACATAGGCGACCAAGCTTCGCGAACGTGTCCAAAATTACGCGAACGCATTGAAGAAGCTTCCAACTCCCGCTCTCAGCTCCGCCCAACGCGAACGCGACATCCACTATGTGAACGTGTACAGTCTTCAACACCCAGCTATGCGATCGCATCTGAACAATCGCGATCGCAAATAAGAAACAACCTAGTTCCATATTTCCCTCTACGCGATCGCATCTACTAATCGGCGATCGCGACGAACAATCCATGCACCAGAAACTAGAACACACCAGCAAGACCAAAATGAAAGAAAATGATCTGAAACACGTCTGCAACTCATCTGAGCCACTCGGGACCCCGTCCGAATATACCAACAAGTCCCATAATATAACACGGACCTACTCAAAGCCTCAAATCTCACATAACAATATCGAAACGATGAATCGCACCCAAATTCGAACTTGGATGAACTTTGAACTTTCAACTCCCAAAACTCGCGCCGAAACATACCAAATCAACTCAGAATGAACTCAAATTTTGCACATAAGTCCCAAATAACATAACGAAGATATTTTAATTCCCATAACCACAATCTAAATCCGATATCCACAAAGTCAACTCCCGGCCAAACTTATGAACTTTCCAAACCTCCAAATTTTCAACTTCTGCCAATTAGCACTGAATCCTTCTAGGAATATCCAAATACAAATCTGGGCATACGCCCGAGTCCGAAATCACCATCCGGACCTAACGGAACCATCAAAACTCTGTTCCGGGGTTAAATTCACAAAAGTCAAACTTGGCCAACTCTTCTAACTTAAAGCTTTAATAATGAAATTTTATTCTTCCAAATCGATTATGAATAACCCGAAAACCAAAACCGACAATTCACACAAGTCATAATACATCATACAGAGCTACTCATACCCCCAAACTATCGAGAGAAGTGCAAAAGCTCAAAATGACAGTCAGGTCATTACAATACGAGTGTACCAAGATCTAGGTACTTGTTTCAATCCATATAATGCCTTCTTCAACCTATAAACTTTATTTTCTTGACCCTTTTTGACAAAACCAGTAGACTGCTCAACATACACTTCTTATTCAAGTACACCATTTAAGAAGCATATTTCATATCCATTTGAAAACATTTCCAGCAATGATTGGAAACAAGAGAAATTATCATACGAACAATATCAAGCCTAGCAACAAGTGCAAATACCTCAAAGTAATCAATACATGCCTTCTTCTTGTATCATTTAACAACTAATCTCGCCTTATAGCGATCCACTTCTCTAGTTGGTTTGAACTTGGTGTTGTAGAACCATTTGACTCCAATTGGTCTTTTTGAGGGTGGTAAAATAGTCAATTCCCATGTATTATTTTTCTCAATAGCATGAATTTTATCATTCATTGCACGAACCCATCGATCATCTTTAACAGTTTCCTCAAAAGAAACTGGATCATAATCTGCAAATAAGGTAAAATTTACAACATCTTCCTCGGATAAATCATTATCATCGCTAACAACATAATCTTGCAAGCGAGCTGGTAGTTGGTGTTGTCTTTGCGGGCGACTGGACGTCTCTGCTTGAACAAGATCTACTACATGTTTCTCTTGATGTCTGCTAGAACTTCCTTCATCTGTGACTGAAATTATTGGTTGAGACCTAGATGGTTCAGAATCCTTCTTTGACCAATCCCAAGAACTCTGCTCATCAAAAGCAACGTCTCTGCTAATAATCATTTTTCATGTATCTGGATTAAGCAATTTATAACCCTTTGTCTCATGACTATAACCAATAAAAATATACTTTTCAGCTTTATCATCCAATTTCTCTCTCAAAGCATCAGGAACATGTGCATAAGCAAGACAACCAAATACTTTTAGATGAGAAATATTTGGTTTCTTACCTGTACAGATCTTTTGTGGAGTTTTTCCAAAATTAGACCGTGTAGGACACCTATTTAATACATAAATTGCACAGGAAACAACTTCTGCCCAAAAATCTTTTGGAATATTTTTGGAATGCATCATAGATCTCACCATGTCCATCACTATTCTATTTTTTCTTTCAGACACGCCATTTTGCTGAGGTGTATATCTAGCTGTCAATTGATGCCTAATACCATAGTTCTTCAAATAATCATCACAAACAAGAAATTCAGTGCCCCTATCATTCCTCAATATTTTAATAAAATACCCATTTTGCTTTTTCACATAAACTTTGAAGCTCATAAAAATATCACATGCATCAGCTTTATTTTTCAAAAAATATACCCAAGTCTTTTGAGAACTTTACGGGATAAGTGTTAGTGTGTCACTTGTGTTTGCCTCTTCGTGAGATTGTTTTCTCGATATTTTGTACTCTCTTTTTATATAGTGGATTGCTTATCTCCGTCGTGGATATATGTCAGTTGACCGAATCACGTTAAATATTTGTGTCTCTTTTGGTGTATTTCTCTTTTGTTGTCTGATTTATCATCGTTCAAGGTTTGCTTTACTAGCTTCTGTATGACACCTGATTTTTTCGGTTCTAACAAGTAGTATCAGAGCTAGGATCAAGAGAGGTTCATCTAGGCGAGTTTAGTTCTAGCTACAACTTATTTGACGGTAATCATAATTTTGTCTGAGAAATTTTACTGGAGTACTACTCACGTTGAGACAAACTTTGTGGTGGAGATTTGGAGATGCAACCTATTGAAGGATATGTGAAGAAGGTGGATCAAATTTATTTTGTCAGATAATTGAGACCAAGGGGGAGAAATGTTAGGGGTTGTCCTGATTTTCTTACCATATTTAGTTTTTCTATTTCTTGAAGAAAAGGACAATATATTTACCATAATTAAGTTTTCCTTTTGTAGAAGAAAATTATAATTTTTCCATGTTTGGCTAGTTCTTTTTCTTGTAGGAAAAGGTTTGGACTTCTATAAATTGAGGATCCTTCTTTCTCATTTAGCAATATCCACAATATAGCCATACGAGATTTTTTTATATAGGAACATTGATTTTTATATATGTAAAATAATGTACAACAAAGGAGGGGGCATAAACCTGACCTCAAGAATAAGATGAAAGTACACCTGGTCGTCCTAATCTAACAACCAAATGAAACCTGAAAGCTATGTGTAGTGAGACCTAAGATGATGTACCAATTGTCTATCCAACATGATAGGCAATTGGGTATACAAAAACCATGTGAAGTAAGCCTAGATCAACAATATAATCATGCAAAACTGAGCCTAAATCTAATACGTAAATGAGTTGGAAGGTTACCTTCCATATACAACAAGTTCTACAACTAGAGAGGGTGTAGAAACTCCCTAGAAAGTGTGGCAAAAAACATGTATATGTAAAGGAGACTATCTTCAACTTTTCTTTGAAATTGAGGTCAAAGAAATCCTAGTTGAAGATAGCTATCAAAAAGGCCCATACATTTGGGCAAAGGAGCTGCTGCTGTCTGGTTTTCTGAAAAGAGAGTGAATATTGTCCTGCTTCTATCATCCAAAAATTGAAGCAAATGAACTGAACTGAAGGCTTCTGGCTTCTAGGAAGGTTAGTACATTGTGTGGATTTTTGTTGATGGTAATTGATTGGGAGAAAATGCATGGTAGCTAGGTCTGGGCCCCTAGATGTGTCTTGCCGAGGACCTGCGCTGATGAGTGTACAGTAAGATAAGTTGATGCAGATATGACACCTGATTTTTTTGGTCCTAACAAGTGGTATCAGAGCTAGGATCAAGAGAGGTTCATCTAGGCGAGTTTAGTTCTAGTGTTAGTGTGTCACTTGTGTTTGCCTCTTCGTGAGGTTGTTCTCTCAATATCTTGTACTCTCTTTTTATATAGTGGATTGCTCATCTCCGTCTTGGACGTAGGTCAGTTGACCGAACCACATTAAATGTTTGTGTCTCTTTTGGTATATTTCTCTTTTGTTTTCTGATTTATCGTCGTTCAAGGTTTGCTTTACTAGCTTCCGCATGACTCCTGATTTTTTCGATCTTAATAGTGAACAATGGTTATAGTACAAGTGATAATGTTCGAGCATAGGCAGATTCTTTAGTAGACTTAGTATTTTGATAATGTAAAGTGGTGTTTCTTGTTCCCTTCAACCTCTCTACTCCGCTGAGAGCCAAAGAAAGTAATTATAAAAGAAAAATTAGGGTTCTTAGGGTAGAGTTTGAGAGAAAAGTTTTAAGTCAAAGTCAAGGCCCGTTTAAATTTGAACGTTTGTGTTTGATTAACCATGACAGAAGATCATCCTTGGTGATTTTTTCTCAGAAAATTCAAAAGTTCTTTGGCTTCTTGTGTTTGAAGAAATCTATGAAGATAAGATAGGGGAGAGAAGAGTCACAAGTGTTTTTGTGAGAGAGACAAAAGTCTTACAAATTGGCGAGGCAAATTTCTGCCATGGCTACTGGAAGTAATGACTTTACACCAAAGAGGAAGAAAGAGGAAAATGGCCGCTTGGTTTTGGGGTTAGGGATAAAACATAAGACTTAGTTTTATTTCTTGGGTTTGGATTTATGGATTAGTTGGACGTTTGGACTTTCTGCATAGGTCAGAATTTGGCATCAAATGGGCTATTAGATGGGCATTCTGGTGGGCTTTAACGTAGTGAAAGAGCATGAATATATGGACCTTGTTTTGGTCGGATTTCTTGATCTTTTTCAATTTTCAATTTAATTCTTTTGAATTTCATTGTATTAAAACTTAAATTTATATACTATATATGTATGATAAATAATACTAAGTAGATATTAATAAAAATTAAAGTAACAACAATATTACTTGCGAAAATTCTTTTAATAATAATAGTAATGATAATGATGATAATGATAATAACAGTAGTAGTAGCAAATGGAAAATAGTATTGAAAAATAAAGTATTTGATTTATTAGTAACTTAGAAACTCAAGAAAATTAATTAGAAGAAAGGAGGGACAAAATTGGATGTCAACACTAACAATTTATACTATTTTGTTCAAATTGCATAAATAAATATTTTTTAAAAAAATATCGCTTGACGAAAAAGGCTAGCAGGAAAAAGTTTTTTCTTTATTAGAGGAGAAAAAAAAATTATATGGGAGAAAGAAACTATTACACATTTTGTGGAAAAAAAAAAGAATACTTTTTATTTCTTACAATTGAAAAAAGTTAAAAAGTCACCAAATCAACAAAGAGATGGGTAAATAAGAATGAGTAAAAGAGCAATTCGGCAGGAAAGAGAAAAAAGAAAAGAGAATATATGAAGCGAAAAAAAAAGATAGATAAAATTAACTCTCCTCCTTTGTAATTGTCTCATCTTTGGGCAAACTTAAAAGAATGTTCTAATCGTTACCGGCTGAAATCGGACTCCCATCATGAGGGGGGAGTACCTAACTTTTTGCCATCGGCACCTTGAGTGCCTTTTTATAATTCGAGAGTCATTTTAATTATTTATCTTTTTATTACATACACACATAAATACAAAGTCTCGACCAAGACTTGTGGGTGGCGTGACACGCCCTTGGCTCTTAGTAGATTCCCCATGGATGTACATATTATATATTGTATCGCATTGTAGTTATCACAATATTTATCAAGAAATACAAACTCTTTCATGGTATCAGAGCTTAAGTCTCTTCCTTCATATTTCGACTTCCTTTTGTCTCTCAAGTTCATCTATATCGTATCTTCTTCCTCAACCAAAATAATAAATATGTGATTTGAATTATAAGTTTTTGTTATATTTAGAGATAACATTATCTTTTAGATGTACATATTATATATCTCACTGTACTTGTCATAATATTTATCAAGGAATATTAACTTTTTCATGGTATCAGAGTTTAGGTCTCTCCTTCGTAGTACTACACTTCCTTTTGTCCCTCAAGTTTATTCTTAAAACATCTTCCCTCCATCAAAATGATAAATATATAATTTAAGTTATTTATACCCTAACAACTCAAGTCCACTTTTCCCCTGATATATATCTTTCAAACATAAAAAAATCTTGTTCTTGTGGTTCCTAATTTTACAAACTATGTTATGAATACAATTCTTCTCTTTAAGTTTGTGTTATATATATATATATATATATATATATATATATATATATATATATATATATATATATATATAAAACTACTCACTGATAGATGTTACAAATATATATAGATATTCGCACCAGGTTATTATTTTACCCATCAAGTTTTGAGTAAATGGTTCAACCAAATATTTTAGTGGATTATCCCGCTTACAAGCACAAATTTTTAAAATAATTCTATTTATTAAGTTTTGAGTGGATGAGTTATAGCTAGCACAAATATTATAATTGGATTTAACTAGTAAATATTTTTTATCTCTTTTACATACTATGCCTTGCAAGACTGTTTTTTCAAACTGGATTATCAATGTTGTTGTGAGATTTATGAGATTTTATTTTTTTTAAGCAAAATTTTATTGTAAGTTTTACTTATGGTTTAATTCTGGCACTAAACGACAAGAATTTCTTGAAAAATAAATATTTTTATTTTAACGAAAATTAATCCCTTTCGCTTTAAATTTCCATCTACTTTATTTTCCTTCCCATGTTTTTATTTCTTTAAAACCTCCTTTTATCTTGTCTTCATTTTCTTTTTTCTTTTCCTCTTTTTATATTTGCTCTTTCATATTTCTATTTAATTTTTTCTCATTTCCTCCTTATTTTCTTTCCTACTTCCTTTCTTTATTCCTCCTTTTCTAATCACACGTCCCAAATCCCTGTTTCAAACCAAAACTCCCCCGTTTCCCCTGGGCCAGAGCCCCTCTGGCACAATTTCTTTTCAAGTGAGCCTTTTCATTTTTTAAAATTTTCCCATAATGTTCGATATTTGTATTGGGCTCAATTAAATTTGGATTGACGGAAAGTCTATAGTAGGTAAAGCGTTCCTTAATAAACCTACGCTCGAACTCGACTGAAGAAGTACTTACCACTAATATGAGTAAGTAATTCGAATTTGTCTCAATTTTTCCTCTTTCACTGTATACCTATATTGAAAATGTACTGCGTTATCTTAAAAGTTTATCTGTTGCTAGTACCTCTAATAGTTTGTTTTTTTCAGGTTTCCTTCCCTTTATATTTCCTTATGACACTAAATCTACAGTTTTAGTACATGATTTAAATTATCTGACAGCTTGAGCATATAAATTAATGAAGTTCTGTCAAGCATTTCCAGGCAGAAAATATTTGTTCATGAATTTTTCTAACTCCTTGAACTGCAGATAGTAATAACCAGTGGCGGACTTAAGATTTTGCATAAACGAGTTCAGTCAAATACGAGGGCAAGTAATAGTATAAATAGTCGGGTGTGACAACCAGGATTTGATCATTTTATTTATTTATTTATTATTCTTAATACAATCTCAAAATGAAGTTATTTTAAAGTTAGCACTCTATAGTTTAACATAATAAAAAGGTTTTTTTATCTATCTACTTGTAGAAACTTATTTAGTAATTTACAAATTTTATTTCAAAAAATTCAATTTAACAAAAAATTATTAACTCTAAAATATTTAAATAAATCTAGAGTTTTTTTTGTTACTGATAAGAAGTTGTTATATGAAAGAGCGAAGAGAATAAATCTATAAACACTAAACTAATTCAAGTAACAACTTTTTGGAGCTATAAACCAAACTAGAAAATTAAGTATAAAGCAAATAAACGTCATTAAACTAAATAAAACTAACTAATTATAAATAATTTCAACAAATATATTTGCATTTTATCAAATTTTAAGAAATAACGAACCAATTTCACTTTGTAGGTAGGTTTGTTTTTTTGAAACAGATTAAACTATAGAATAATTTTTATTGTATTCCGGCAAAAAGGAAAGATAAAGTAACTATCGGTTGCGTACACTTCGTCCCAAAATACAGATTAAAATAACAATTCGAAAATGGGCAAAATAGGTTCGAACTTGGTACCCCGTACATTTAGGACCCGTTTGACCGTAGATTTTGCCAAAATAAATTTGGGTTTTATTTGGCAAACACATATTTGATCATAGATTTTGCCTACATTTTGGCAAAATCCCAAATCCCAAAGCCAAAATATCACTATTACATTTTTTAAAAATTGCCCCAAACTTTTATATTTTATAAAAGAGCCCACAATTTGTTATTTTGTAACAATGTTATTTCGTCTTCTCGGTCACCTGATTGTATATCATGTAATTCATTATAAAAATGATATTTTTGTATCAAATTTATTTATGTTCAGGAATATGGTTTGCGATAATATAATGAATGTTATTGATAATGGTACTGTTGGGTATTTGTGATAGTTTTTAGAACTTGTGGGTATAAGTCATGTTTCATATTTTTTCAAAATAAATTTGGGAAATATGTTTTGAAAACTGATGTCCAAACACATTTTCATCTTCAAACCAAACTTCACCCAGATCAGATTTTTCAGAACAAATTTGGGAATCTATGGCCAAACGCTAGCTTAGAACCCGTTTGACGGCATCGACAAAGAGCACAATTGTTTGAAGCGGGTTCATTTTATTAATTTCTATACAAATATCATCTGTTTATGTATAATTTATTAATATATACAATTTAATTTTTCAACAAAGCGGGTTCAACTGTGAACCCTTGACACCACGTGGGTGCAGGAGATACTCTTTTTATATCCGATTGCATCCCCCGGATGCTAAGGAATGCAATTTATTACTTCATCCAACAAAAACAAATTGATGGAATTTTGAAATTTAATCTCTTAAAACATTAATGGCATTTGCCAAATTGCAACATTGTTTTGAGCAAACGAACCCATTTCTAATCAATTTTTAAATTTATAGGTATTTGTATTTTGGTAGCTGAGTATGAAATTCCAAAGAGTGCTCGGGATCAGGTATTTTTGTTATTGGCATAAAACTCGTTGGTGTAAAATGTAAATATGTTGCTGGTTTTTCCTTTATATTTAGACAGTTATTTTGGTTTCTTATTATTGTCTAATTAAATTCATTGCACCGTTGCACGTGAAATGTAAGTATCAGCATTATCTATCCTCATATTAGTCCTCTACTTCTTTGTCAGTGTTAGGATTTATGAGTAAATGCTTAGTGATATCTCTCGGGACGCTCTTCTCATAGTGTTAGAAACCAGCAGAGAAAGCCACGAGGATATGGAGTGTAAAACACTAATTTGACTTAAGTATTATAGTAGTGGTTGTTGAATAATGTATCAATGTAATGACTAGAAAAGTTTAAATAATTAAATAAATTTGTGTTTTTAAACAATAGCTTTGGAATATCCCAGTGATGAAAAGAGTAAGTATTTTACAGTCTTATGACACAGTGATTGACCAATCTTTCCATAGTTTTGTTGTAATTTCCATAGTATGTTTTTCCTGTCTGCCTTGTTTATACAAGTGCTGAACTTATCGAAAATTATCTGTTGGTTGTAAAGTTGTTTTGCCGTGAAACTTTGTTTTTTTTAAAATCTAGTTTCCTTACCAGATGTTAATTTATTTTGATTCCTTCAACTGATATGATAGCTTTTTGAACACATTTCTTTATGAAAAGATATATCTCCGTTACACAACGTGCGAAACTCCCTGCAATGAACTATCACTTAATTGAACAGGTTACTT
Source organism: Nicotiana tabacum (assembly GCF_000715075.1). NCBI lineage: Eukaryota > Viridiplantae > Streptophyta > Magnoliopsida > Solanales > Solanaceae > Nicotiana > Nicotiana tabacum. Next base: position 98,110,235 of record NC_134103.1, on the reverse strand, counting down.
CATGAAGCAATTTGCTTTAGTATGTTCTCTTGGTCTTCTTCTTCTTAAAAAGAGGCGGCTATATAATCCTTATTTTGCTAGTCGAGTAAGTTATATAAAAATGACATAAATGTTTTGCTAGAACAAGAAAGAAGGGATAAGGTTGGTGATACTTCTTCAGTACTTGCGCCATTAACTTCATCTCACTCTGAGCTGCAAATTAAAGAGGAAAAAGAAATTGACGTGACTGGGATTGAACAAGGAAATGGAGGAATTTTATTTCCTTTTATCTTATCAGAATACACTGATATTACTATTTCATTGAAGTACTAAAATAAAACTTAACGAATATTTACATGAACTAAACCATTGCTTTACGATTATCCCCATCATCACAATCGGCTACAGCCATAGTTGTCATGCTGTGCACATTCTTGTAGGTATAACTCCTTGCAACAAAAACATAGACACATAAATTTACCGCTGTGATGGTAGCCAACAACCAGTAAAAATAGTCAAGCCGGCTGCTATTTAGATCCTTCCCAAACCAACTCTTGCCACTGTTCTCTGTGATATGATCCACAATGGTTATCAAGAGGCTGCTAATAAAATTTGCAGCACCGATTACACTAAGGTAAAGTGCGATGCCCAAGCTCCTCATGGTATCGGGTACTTGGTCATAGAAGTATTCTTGCAATCCCACTAAGGTAAATCCATCTCCTATTCCAATGATAAGGAATTGTGGTGCTAGCCAAAACACACTCATTGAAGCTGAACCCGCAAAAAGATTTTTATGAACAACATTCAGTCTCTTTCTCTCAACCAAAGCTGCAACTACCATAGTAGAAACCGAGAAGATCATTCCAATACCGATCCTTTGGAGAATACTAATGCCTCTCTCATTTCCTGTTGCCCTTCTCATGAAAGGTACAAGGATTTTGTCATAGATTGTGACAGATATTATCATGCCAACTGCTGTCAGGGCATAAATTGAGGCTGGGGGAATCTCAAAATTGTGAATGATTTTCCGATTCATTGTCACGCCTTGTTTTATGAAAAAAGTTGCAGCTTGTGCTACACATATACCGAACGGTAAAGTGGTTAGCCAAATAGGAATCATGTTGATAAGTAGCTTCAGTTCTTCCACCTTGGTCACAGTTGCAAGTTTCCATGCATTCTGTTGCTGTTCTATTGAATCTTGTGTGTGATCCAGGATTGCAGCTTTATCAAGGAACCTGTAAAGTAAAATAAAAAATTATATTCAATACTATAATCCACCTTTCCTGTGTAATTGCATAACTAATCATGACTAAGTTCGAATCTTACTTCAGCTTTGTGGTGTGGCCTAAGAGCTTCCTTTGGGTAGTTTCTGACTTGGGAACTTCATGTAGATGAGAAGGATTTGAAGGAAGATGAAGATTTCTTTTTCTAATTGCAGCTATAAGCACCTGTAGCATGGGTGTTAATGGACTTCCAGTTGTTTTTCTATAACGATAGGATGACCGCCCTGCAACGAAGATGGCTATACTAGAAGCCATAACTACTGTGAGTATTATATCTGCCATAGCCCAGCTAACATGTTCTTGGACATAAACGATAAGAGTAACACCAAGTAATAGTCCACAGCAAAGCCCAAAATTCCACCAGTTGAAAAAGGACATCTTCTTTCTTCTTTCTTCAGGATTTTCATCATCAAATTGATCAGCTCCAAAGCTCTCTAGAGAAGGCTTGTGTCCTCCGGTTCCAATAGAGATTAAGTATATGGCAAGGAAGAAAATTGGCTCGTGGACTTTCTTTGATTCATCACAGAGGTTACTGTCACAAGGTTTTAAGCTCGGGACCACTCTAGACATTGTCAAGAGAAGCAAGCCCTGATCCACATTTAAGCGAGAACAAATAAGAGATCATTTTTGGGTGTTGGGCAAACAATTATTTTTTTACGATATCTAAAAGTTCCAATGATTCTACAACCAAAATTTGTGTTTATGCAGAGATGATAATGTGATCCATTTCTTGATGTTTAAATAGGATTTCCAGAAAGTATTCATTTGCTATCTATAAGTAGAGGATTGTTACCAATCATTGCAAGGGATTTTAGCCGATTTCAGTTTTTAACACAGTTCATTACCGTTACTACTCTAGTAGGGTCAACAGCTTTTGCACATGCTTTTCTTTATTGTAAGAAAATACTCTAAACTGCCATTCCATGTTGTAAATTGCAAGGAGCGGAAATTGTGGTTACCAGGAAGTAGACCGTGGAAGAGACAAGAACAGTGGAGAATCTTCCCAAGTATGCGTCAGCCAGAAAGCCTCCAAGCAATGGCATCAAAGTGGTAACCCCTGACCAGTAGTTCACACTTATTGCTGCTGTTTTGAGGTCTTGATGGATGACTTTCGTTAGGTATATGATCAAACTTGTGGCTATTCCAAAGTAACTCAGCCTCTCACTGAATTCAATCGCTGTTTGAAAGGTATCAATTTTTCACTATCTCCATTTACATAACCATAAAGGACCATGCCCAACAAAATGAAAAATATAATGACATTTAATTTTAACCAACTTGAATTGCATATAATCCCAGATCACTATATGGGGTAATTTTTTCTACCGCTTAGTTTATTGGCATATAGAATAATCTTCATGTATAAGTTGTAATTCTTAATATCCTTATAAAAAAGGTGTAATTCTTAATATAAACAAAGATGTAATGAACAAAAGTATTGTGCTAAGATACTGCATAATATTTGGGGCCAGTAGGATGGAATCTAGGACTAGGATAAATCTAGGACTATTGCAGCAGCAAGAGAAGGCATCAATCTATTATGCAATTTATGTTACTATGGTACCATATACTTTTTTTCAGTTAGTTCCTTAACTTTTAGAAAAAATGAAAAGATGTTTGCAGAGGCCGGTGAGTTATTTACTTCTTCATTGGCCACTAGTTTTTTATCGAACCATGGCCAACCAGGTAGAGAAAGGTCTATTTCTTGAACAAGCTGATCAATATCTACAGCGCTTAAAAGGTGATTATTCTATTCAGTTAATTCTTGATTAGTCATTTCCTGACAGATGAACTACTAAATCATATAAGTTTATGAGCATTTATTGGATGGTATAATTCTTCCATTATCCTCCGTAGATAAAATAATTGAAGAGAACAAATGACTCAAGAAATTAATTTGGGAAAAGAAAATTCACAAAATTCCGAAACATCTTAGCCAGTTTCTGATTTAGGAGGTTACTCAAATAAGTTTGGATTGCACAGAAGCGACTAAGATAAAAAACGGTATTAGAAGGGAACAGTTTCAATAACATGAAAATAAGTACTTTTGAGGAATATCCACCCTCCCCATATCTGTCTGTTCTTTGTGCTTCAAATGCTTATTTTAAGACACAGTTTCAAGCATTCCTTTTGCTGGTTTGGGGAAGTTCCTGAATATTTCTTAATCGTGGAGTTCTTTCCTTGTTAAAGACCAAGCAGTCGTCAAACTTACAATATAAAATTAGTAACGTAACTTGACTCCTCTTGTGTTATGACTTACTTACTATTCCAATCATGCAGCCCTGAGCATCATGGAAATGGAATGTTTAACAGATCTGAACCTAGTTTTGACTTATTTCTTAAGAGAGTGATAGTTAATTTAGTATTTGGCCAATTTCTCTTGTATATGTTAAAAGCATCTATTCTAGCTAGTACTAAGATCATGATTGCTTACGATAAGCTAGAGCTCTTTTTTTATCTTTAGTTCTATGGATAGCTTAGGACTGGAACTCACAGGATAGATAATTGTAATACTCTGAACAATCTAAACTGAAGAAGCCATTCAAAATTTCTTTATCTTTGAGTAATTATAGATCATGAGAGGGAGAAACATTAGACATATAAGTGAAGCTATTGAGTGTATGCCATTTTGTTGGATCGATGCTTACCAATGATGAAGAGGGAGGCCTTCCAAACACCAGTTGAATCCCTAAGAGGAACTCTTCCTTTATGATCGACAGAAGAATCATAAACCCATTTTTCCCCATCTATTTCTACTGATTCTGCTTTCATTACCTGTTCTATCTCCACATTTATCTTATCCATTTTTGGACTCTAAGATATCAGAGAAGATATATCAGTACTAAAGCGGCTGAGATAAGAAGTTGGTTGGTCGGTTGGCTGCATGAGTTTGTACATATTATATAGGAAGAAGAATTCCTGCTCACTACTATTGTCAAGGTTCTTGAGAAGTGTGAGTGCCAAGAAATGTGAAAGTAAATGGAATTTATAGCCAATGATTGCGACTTGAGGTAGAGAGACAACCCTTTCCACTAACTTAAAGCAGTCCTTGGCTCTTAACAGCGAATGGCATCGATGCTACAATCAGATTCTTCTATTTGGAACTCTTGGCACAAAAGTGGCCATGATAGGTATTGCAGAGAAGTGTTTTTACGGTTGTATTATTTTGCACCTCTGAAATATTAACACCTTTTTTATTCACACTGTTCCTTGTTTTTATCTTTTATTTTGTTGATAGGATTCGAATACATACTGTTCGTGAAATGTTGGATTACCCTCATGTATGGTGTTACATCAGATGCTATTGGAAGAAGAGTGTAATATTAGGGTCCTTATTGAGGGGATAGTTTAATAGTAGAAGCATAGGAGTAACCACCGAGAGATCTCAGGTTCTAATCCTATAGTTATAGTGTGAGATCATCTCGACCTTTTTAGGCAAACTTTACCTGACATGTTTGTGCGGGTTGCAGTAGGCAGCCTGATGGATTAGTCGAGGTACACACTAGCTAGTCCGAACATCATTCTCACAAACAAAGTGCAATAACTGAGATCTTTAATTGATGTTCAAAATATCAGGAATTTTTTTGTAATTACTGTTGGTAAAATTTTTGTCATTCTTGGAAGTACTATAAACTTCTTCCTTTAAAAAAACAAAAACTGGCATTTTATTCATCTTCCAACAAAAAAGAGTATAATGAGCTGAGGGAGCTGAAGCTAACTACAAGCTTCCCTAATTAGTTTTGGGGATAGTTTTAAACTATCTGTGACACAATGAAAGGTAAAGTACATGAAAGTGAATCATATTTTTGCGTCATACTTACAAAAAAGTCTGTTGTTTATTTTCCTTTCCTGGCTTGGTTCATTTTGGTGACTGTTACAACAAGATAATGGTGATAATAAAGGCCATTGATATATCTGATTCCACAAGGTAGATTACTACATTCTTTCCATTTTACATGACAGGCTTGTTATTTTGAGCGTTTTTTAATCTTTTTTTTTTTGGGTTATTTGGAGAGCTATACAATGTGACTATTTGTAAATACATTTAGATTAAAAAAAGAACAAATATCTGATGTAACAAAGTGATGCTTTGATTTTTGTACTGCAAAGTTGTAATTCTTGTTGCCCAATGAAGTGTGTTCATATGTCAAAGGCATAGCTTTAATTTGGTGTATTAATAGGAGAATCAAGGTGATAATTATTTTACTTAACTGCTAGAATTAAATAGGATATCTGGAAGTCAGTGCTAAGTAAAAACAATTACTATAAATATGCTCTTCCACCGGTAGTATTTTTAAGCTGAATTTTTCTGCTTCATTAAACCACCTCTCTGTCCACCATGAAGTTGTGGTTTATATATATTTTAAGCAGTGTGGTTTTGTTGGAACAGATACATTTGAAGACTTCGGATATGTGCATTATATTAAATATTAGTACCTCTTAACTTTTCCTTCTCGATGAGGAGGTGAGAAGGGTGGTAGAGTGCTCACAAACAAACCATACCGAACAAGATTTTCTAAATGGACCCGAGTCAATTCGAATTGATCTTGTAAAAGTTATGCTACAGAACGAATACGCTTATTTTTTAATTAATTCACATCCTCAAGAGTACCCGTTCCAAATTTCACCCGAATCAAATAATGGCATTTCAGATATAAAAGGTTAATCCCATCAAAAATTGTGGTAGGATGGATATGATTCTTTCATCTTTAAACCAGAAATTTGGTGTTTGAGCATTAGAAATTAAAAAAAAATCCAAGCAGGGCGCCCTCCCCCCTATAATGGGTTTTATGCAAAGCAAATAATGATTTAGCTGGGACATCAAAGCAAATACAAGACACCGAATAGGAAACTAAAAAGAAGATAGAAAAGGTTAACCGTGGGAAATGCAATAATTTAATTAGGGTAATATTGAGCAAAGCAACTTCTTTGTTTCCTCACATGTTTAAAGTGAGTTTTCAATAACTAAAATAATTACCTCTTAGCCCCCAGTTGCACATGTATGTGAAAGTAAGTAATTGTACTAAGCATAGTTCCACATAGAAGTGACACAATCAACATGTTATTTGACAAATACTGGTGAGTGAAATTTAAGCCTAAAAGTATTTGTAGTGGAGTAGATGCCTCACGTACAATTAAAAACTCAAATCAACGTGCTTTTATTGAACGAGATGTATGTTGGAAATTATTAAAGTAAAAGTGTAGAAGAGGAAATATGGATTCAAGGCAAATTTTTGTTACCACTTTATAAAGTGGACCTTGCTACGTACCACTACAATAATATATTAAAACTTATACTCTAGTCTAAAAACACTTCACTCTTGGCCAAGCGAGAAGGAATATTTACTATTATGCATATATTTATATCTTACAAACTCCCTCCGTTCACTTTTACTTGTCCAGTATTCTAAAAATATATTTTCACTTTTACTTGTCACTTTTAGCATACCAAGAGAAGACAATTTCTTTTTTTCTGTTATACCTACAGTATTAATTTGTTATTTCAAATAATTTTCTTAAATCTATTAACAATATGCATAAATTAATATGAGTATCGTGATAAATTATACACTTCATTTATTATTTCTTAAGGGGTGTGCAAAATTCATAGTGGACAAGTAAAAATGAACGGAAGGAATATATACTAAGCAAGGGTAGATAAACCGTATCCATTAAACTTAATTTAAATTCTGGATTCTTCTCTAACATTAAGATTATGATATTAGCGCGGATTATCATACAAGACATAATATCCCGTCTCATGAGCGAAGAAAAAAATTGGTTTCTTACTTTAATCTGATTAGAGTTGTAGTGAGAAAGAAATTATGTTGGTTTGTGGCTCCATTTCAGAATTAGGAGAATCTTAAACAAAAAATACTAGTACTCCATAAGATTGACCAGTACAATGCTAGAAACGTGGATGGGTTATTATTAATAATCTTAGCCAAGGATAACAAAGTCAAATGTTGGTATTTGCCAAGACTTGCCTTTCTGGATGCAATTATGAATAGAGAATTCGATTCTCTTGAAAAGTGATACACACCATATTGGCTATGTTGTAGCACTATCAATATATGATCCATATCCAATATTAATGGTAGTAATTTCTTTGTTCTTTCAGTTCTACTAGTTATAACCTAACGAACATCTAATGTCTGATAATGACATCGAATCACAATTCACAAACCAGCGTCTACGTTACAAAATTAGGGGCGGTTTGGTAGGAGGTATTAGAAAAAATAATGCAAGCATTAGCTTTATGCATTACTAATATCTTGTTTGATATATTTTTTCAACATGTGTATAACTAATACTTGTATTAGTTATATATCATACTTGATATTATCCTATGTATAAGTAATGCATGGAAAACAATGGCATTAGTAATACTAAGGCTACTAATGCATGCATTAGGTTGGTTAAAGACAAAATTATCCTTAAAGTCCCTTAAAGCTTGAGAATATGGAGGACATTTTTATAAACAACTATTTTTCTTAAAAATTATGCAATGCACTATAATTTTAATACACCACACCAAACAGTAGATAAGAAATAATATCTGCATAACTAATGCTTGCATTACTAACACATGCATTACTAATCCATGCATTACTAATAGACCTTATTCCGCACTATTCTTATACACCTTACCAAACGATTAGTGTCTTGAGTTTCAAGGTTAGTCTGCACTCGTATGAATCATCTCGTGATGTATATTAGGGATGTACATAGGTCAAGTTGGTTCGGAATTTTCAATTATCAAACCAAATCAGTGGTGTCAGATTTTTAAATCTATAAATCAAATCAAACCAACGAAGTCGATTTTTCAATCTCGGATTTTCGGATTTCTTTCCGGTAAAGTCTTCATAGCACAAAATATGTAACTTATGCTCCAAATATTTCTTTAGTTCTAGTAAGATACAACTATATAATATATTTTTCAATAAAATAACACAATAATATGAGATAAGTCATAACATTATTCTAAATATTCAATAACATGGATAATAAAATTACATAAAGTAAATATTGCTAATTAATAAGCCATAATAAAAATTAACATAGTCTAAAAATTTTATTTAAGTCATGTTAAAATAAGTATAGCTAATAAGTAATTAATTACATAACTAAGCACTAAAAAAAGTTAAACTAAGTTATGCATTTTCATTATAAATCAATGTAAAATTAAAAAATAGATATCCAACACTATCATCATTCCTAATGTTGAATTAAATTTCTTTTGTTAGCATTAGTATTGATTTGAACTTTATTTGAGTTGCTACATTTATGTGTTATAAAATTTATTTACCATTCAAGAATGTTAAGTCCAAAATTGAAATAATATGTTAAAAGATAAAGCTGTGAAAAAGCTTAAGAAATATTTATAAATTACATTACAATAAATATTTAAACGTATAAAATATTTTTTAAAATTGTATAAATGTACTATTGGGTTGGGTCGGTTTCAGTTTGGCTTTTTAAAGTTAAAATCAAACCAAATTAATTATGGTCGATTTATTTTTTTTCAATACCAAATCACAATTAGTTTTTTTTTTCTGATTTGACTCGAATTATCGATTTAATGCGATTTGCTAGTTTTCTTTATACACCCCTAATGTATATATAGTGACAGCACAAATAGAATATCATATTAGACACGAACTCTAAAAATATGTTTGTGAATGAGGTTTTTAGTTTTCTTTGTTTTACCTCCGCTCAAACTAGCAAATGTTTATAAAACGTGAATAATGCGAAAGCAAAGTGCTGCTTAAATAAGTGCGGTCCACTCCACTGAGGGAAACTTGGTTTGCATGTTTGAACGCGCAGCATCTTCATTGGGAGCAAATTATTATTATTATTATTATTATTATTATTATTATAGGAATAAAAGGAGAATCATATGAGAACTGAAGAGCACTTCTTGAGTGACAATGACCATCTTCAATTTAAAATAATATACCCTTATACTATTGAAAATATTTAATATTATTTTTCGTTATACTATCAGTTCAAATATACCCCTAACATCATACTATCAGTTCAAATATACTCCTAACATCATACTATCGATCCAAATATACCCTTAACATTAAAAAAGTGGTACAAACCTACCTTTCCTCAATTAACTGCCTCCCTATGAACACATTTATTGTTACCTCACCATTTCACCCTGTTTGTAGCTACCAAGTTCAATGACTTTGAAGTTCTATCATTATTTTGAAGATTTCACTGCCTCAACTTCCTCTCGCTTTTCAAAATACCTATTGCTTCTCAGGCCGACCCTAAAATTATACGTACTTTTCACTTGACCTTACAATTTTGTGTTTTATTTTGTATTTCGTTGTGTTGCCGCTAAATTTATAAGACCTATTTAGAAAAAATATAGTAGCATTTTTATATTAACGTAAAATGTAAAGAGAGAAAAAATGGTAGCCTTCCAGGAATGTGGTTGATGAGAAAGAAACAAAAAAAAATTAACTTTCGTGTCTAGGTTGTTTTTCTTTCTCACCATGGTCAATTTTGAAACCATAAACTAGTTTGCATGTACCTTTGTTTAGAATTTTATATAAAACAAAATGTATTTTTGTTCGTATAAGCATGAATTGTGAATAGGAAAATTAGAATTTTCTCGGTTCAAATTATTTCATATTATCTTTAGTTGTTAGCATTTCTTTTGGTATAGTTTGTTTGTATATTTATGATCTGTGATTTTTCTTCAAATAATATTAGGGAAAGAAAGGTTGTGGGGAAGGATGAAAATGGGAGTGAAATGGTGAGGTGGCAATGAAATGTAGTCATAGGGAGGCAGTTAACGTAGGAAAGGTATGTTTGTACCACTTTTACGATGTAAGAGATATATTTGGGCCGACAATATGGTGTTAGGGGTATATTTGAACTGATAGTATAACAAAGGACAATATTAAATATTTTTCAATAGTATAAGGGCATATCTGGCCCTTTTTTCTTTAAAATATAGTTTCGTCATTTTGTCTTAATCCATATATACCTCGGCAATATCTAGAATGAAGTGTCGTGTTTGAAAACTAGTATTAGATACTGTGTCAGTACCCTAACTTGAATAACGAATTTGCTTTTCAATATGTAACTTGTTTAAATGCTCGTTAATCAAGATATACAGGGTTCTCGGATCTTCCATTAATAAAATAATGTTGATTACTTTTATCAACTGATTATGGAATTGGTTGAGAGTTTGTGTAGGAAGCAACTAATTTCAACTAGCTAACTGATGAAGATTAGTGGTAATGACTAATGTGTAATTAGCAAATTCCACTTTTGTTAAATGTCAGAAGAGGTGGTCATGATTTGAAACTAGCTAGTGCACGTGCACGTGCATGGTAAATGGATGAAAATTATGACAAAACTTGCTTCGACTTGGCACCAAATTAATTTGCATATTACTCTATGAACATAGTGGTGCGAAATTAATTGTACCGCCCAAAGAAAAAAGGTGGGACGGAAAAGCTGCTACTATTTGGTAAATGTTAGTATCAAGCAATTCCATGGTGACAGTATGATGAAAAGACCATTGTAAATCACTTTAGATACTCCTTCCATTTCATTTTCGTGAACTTATTTTCTTTTTAGTCAGTGCCAAAAAAAATTATCTTTTTTTTTATTTGGAAACAATTTACCTTTATGCAATATTTTATAGCTACGCAAAATATATGTGCCTCATTTTACACCACAAGTTCAAAAATCTTCTCTCTTTTCTTAAATTCCATGCCCAGTCAAATGGGTTCACATAAATTGAAACAGGGAACATTTTTTTTTCGTAAATCAATCCACGTGTACATAATATTTTTGTGAATTAACCCATGTGTAAATCATTTTTTTATTCATTATTCGAATAAAGAGGGTAAAGCACTAGGGTAGATGATTCGTGTACTTTTAGCTCTTTCTTTAGCCAAGTCCGATAAATCAAATCTTTTACATGACTAAAGGATTTGACATATTACCCTACTTGAGATAAGACACATCGAAATGCTTTTAACTTTAGTATGCTAGGGGTTGGGTGGGTGTATATATATTCTTCTTGTTGATCATTTCTTGTTGATAAATTGAGTTCACACTTTCAATAGTAAACCGGATGTTACCTCCCCTACTAAAAAAATTAGTCGTCTTTATTAGTACCATATGTTATGATCTTATTTATATATATATATATGTATGCTATTAAATCAATTTATCTTTGTCATTTTATTTTTCGTTTTTATAAGAGTATATGTAAAGTATTTAAGATTTTAGCATGTCATTTATCTTCAAAGATATGAAAAATTAACATTGCCGCTTGAAATGAATATGTAGTCAAAACAAGGAATATATCCTAAGTATTGAAGGAAAAGGTGTACGAAGTTAAAGGATGCAGTACGTGAAACATGTGTTATTACTACGAGAGTATCAATGAGCCAAATTTGGAAGTTTAATTAGATTATAATTTGCTTTTAAAGGGGCAAAATATGCTGATAATACAGAGTGACTTTGACTAATTGAGTGGAGAATTTCATGATTAATATGACAACCATGGAAAAAACTTTCTGCTTTGCAGTTGGAGACAGCAAAATTAAAAATTATTGTGAGGCACCATAGTTTCCGAGCTTAAATAATTAAATCATTTTCTCTTTCCCATCAATATCGGAAAAAAATTAAATAAAAAATATTGCTTCTAAATTTCGGGTCCTTCCTCTTATTTGAATGTGTTAAAGCCATTCTCAAATCTCAAAAAACATTTCATATCGTCGGTAGATTTACCATCTTAATCGTAAGTCCTTAAAATCTATGCCTTAGCCCTTAAGTATGAAAAATTTCAGTGTACTTGAAATTAAAAATAGTGTAATTATAATTTTTTTTACACAAGAATTTTCATCGGGTGTGTTTTTAAGGATCAAGGTTTAATTTTTGTCCCTATTAAATAAAATAGAACAAATATAGGCATACATACATCAGAATTTCTCTTTCTTCTTATTGTAAAAATAATGAGCACATAACTAAAATTTGAAAAAGAGTGAAATATGTGTTGTAGAAAATTAAAGAGTCATTGCTTTATTTGTAGTTGGAATTGAGTGGTTATGTTTCATTAAGCTTATATATGTCTACCCTAATGATTTGGATAGGTTTGGTTGAAGAAAATTAAAGAACACATTGGACTTCATTGAACTTGATTTTATTTTTAATAAGAAGACAAATTGAGTCTATTATTTTCTGTAGGCTTGAATTGAATATAACCATTGAGATTATTACTAGAAGGTTGAATGTCAAATTTGGAGTCATTTGAACTTGATTCGGACTAATTTGGATCAGTTTTGAAGCAAAAATATGTTGGAAAAAATTTCTACACTTCAATTTATGACAATCCATCATGATCTGCCGCCAAATTCTAATGATTCGTCAAAATTATTTGCCAAATTATGACAATATACAAGAATTTATGACAATGCAACTATTGCCCATCAAATTTAAAATCCTGGGGATTCATCAGGATTTTACTATCAGTTCTGACCACAACGTTATTTTTGTAAATTTTCAAACGAGGTCAAGATTTAAATAGTTGCATTAAAAGAACCTATTTGGGCAAATCATCCTAAAAAGTGGTTAGAGTTGGGATTGTCTTCTCCTAGTTTCGGAAACAAGCGGAGAGACTCACCAAAAGTACTTCCAACCCCTTATTTCCCGGACATGCTTGAAATTTTTCGTTTGTATATTTTGTTTTCCTACCGTTTACCTTAAAAAACGGATAATAATTAAATTTATAAGTGATTTTAAGGATATGTGATTTAATTCAATACAAATGATAAATTGCGTTAGATTAAACAGATAAGGGGCGTAATAAATTATCAAACAAATCAAGAGAAGTGATCCCGAACTTAGTAACAACTTAATGAAATGTCTATATAAAGTGTAGTTTGATTGCTCGAGGACGAGCAACGATTTAAATGTGGGGTGTTGATAGTAGGCTATAATTGCGTGTTTTAGTTGCTTATCGCACTCTAATTTACTATACTTTAATTGAGTTGAGCTTTCAATCGCTAGTGTTTTACGCTCGTCAAACGTCCCATTGACTTGATTCACCACAAGGAGGGAATCACATTTATCTTCGATCACCTTGGCCTCCAGGCGTTTAGCAAGTTCGATACTTGCAATTATGGCCTCATACTCGGCCTCATTGTTAGTCAATTTCACAGCTCTAATAGATTGCCTAACTACGTTACCCGTGGGCGGCTTCAACACGATGCCGAGTCCGGACCCCTTTGTGTTCGAAGCACCATCTGTAAAGAAGGGTCCAAATCCCCGAGGAGGTTCTCGAGGTTAACAATAATTCCTTTTCGATTTCGTGTATTAAGGCCGGCATGAAATCGGCCACAAAGTCTGCCAAAATTTTGAGATTTGATTGTGGTTCGGGGTCGATATTCAATATCGTAGCCACTAATTTTCACGGCCCATTTGGCCAATCGTCCCAAGAGCTCGGGTTTGTGCATTATGTTCCTCAATAGGTAAGTAGTCACGACACATATGGGATGACATTAAAAATATGGCCTTAACTTCTTGGAGGCGCTTAGCAAAGCGAGCGCCAATTTCTTTAGGTGAGGATACCTCGTTTCGAATACCGCTAAGTACAGGTACAACTGCTCATCTACCTTCAGAGTATGAAATAAAGGCGGACTCTAAAGGTACAGTTTGGGTTCTTCCAAAGCTTGTTGGCACTCCGAGGTCCACAAGAAGTTCTTTTTCTTCAATAACGAGAAGAACTGATAGCTCTTATCGGAGGACCTTGAAATGAATCGACCCAAGGCATCTATGTGCCCGGTTATTCTTTGAACGACCTTGACATTGTCCACCACGATGATGTCTTATATGGCCTTGATCTTGTCGGGATTGATCTCGATTCCCTGATTGGACACCATGAATCCAAGGAACTTCCAGAACCTGACTCTGAATACGTATTTCTCCGGGTTCAGCTTCATATTGTATTTCTTCAGCATGTTGAAGGTTTCCTGCAAATGTTTCAAATGGTCCTGTGCTCGCAGGGACTTAACTAACATGTCGTCAATGTAAACCTCCATTTAATTTTTTTATTTTCTCTTTGAACATCCGATTTACTAGGCGTTGGTAAGTGGCACCAGCATTTTTTAGTCCGGATGGCATTACGTTATAACAATAGGTGTCGTATTAAGTGATGAAGGAAGTCTTTTCCTGGTCGTCCGGATCCATCCGTATCTGGTTGTACCCGAAATAGGCGTCGAGAAACTGAGTATCTCGTGGTCGGTCGTCGCATCGATCATGCGATCGATGTTAGGCAAAGGAAAAGAGTCCTTAGGGCATGCCTTGTTCAAGTCTTTGTAGTCTACATACATTCTTAATTTATTTTCCTTTTTAGGCACTGCCACTACGTTTGCTAATCAGTCCGGGTACTTAACTTCCCTAATGGAACATATTTTAAAGAGTTTGGATACCTCGTCTTTGATGAATGCATGCTTGACTTCGGGCTGAGGCCTCCTCTTCTATTTAACCGGATGAAATTTCGGATGTAAGTTCAACTTGTGAGTAGTTATTTCCGGCGGGATCCCTGTCATGTCAAGATGGGACCAAGCAAAATAATCTATGTTAACTATAAGAAATTCAATGAGTTTTATATTGAGCTCAGGAGTAAGACTTGTGACCAAGTACACCTTCTGATCGGGTAGGTGCTCGATCAATATGACTTGATCCATCTCTTGAACCGTCAACATGGTGACATCGGAATCGTCAGGGGCTATGAAAGACCTGGGGACTCTGTAATCGTCCTCCTCGCTCGTCCCCTGCTTTTCTTGTTCGGCTGGGGCCAGTGTCAGTGATTGCTATTTGGTTTCTTCCTTGGTGACCAAACTCGGGTTATTCGATTTTGAGAGTGCGGATATCAGGACCACCTCATCGACCGCAAACATCTCTTTTGCGGCCAATTGCTCTTCGTAAACTGTTTTGATCCTTCCCGATGTGGGGAATTTCAATGCTTGATGCAGTGTCGAAGGTACTGCCCTCATGTTGTGAATCCAAGGCCTCTCGAACAGAGTATTGTATCTCATATCTCCTTCGATCACGTAGAACTTTATTTCCTGAATAGTTCCGGCAGTGTTTACCGGCAAGGTTATCTCCCTTTTAGTGGTCTCGTATGCCATGTTAAACTCGTTTAAAACTCGGACTGTAGGCATAATTTGTTCTTGTAGACCCAGCTGTTCCACGACCCACGATCTGATGATATTGGCCGAGCTACCTGGATCAATTAGCACATGCTTAACTTGAGATTTATTTATAAGTACATATATTACCAGTGCATTATTGTATGGTTGCATGATTCCTTCAGCATCCTCATCGTTGAAAGATACGGTTCCCTTCGGTACATAATCTTGAGTCTGTTTTTCTCTTGTAATGGATACTTTAGTGCGTTTTAACTGTCGTCCACTGAGGGACGTCAACCCCACCAATGATCATGTTTATGACGTGCTGAGGCTCCTCTTTCTCGATCTTCTTGTTGGATCTCTGTTCCTGAAGTAATTTTTGGCTCAATCACTCAAACATTCTCGGAGGTGTTCGTTATTGAATTACCGGGCTACTTCTTCTCTCAGTTGTCGGCAATCTTCGGTTCTGTGGCCGTGAGTTCCATGATATTTACATATTAGGTTGGGGTCCCTTTGGGCAGGATCGTATTGTAACGGTCTAGACCACTTAGTATATTTGATGCGTCCGATGGTTGATACGATGTCGAAAGCATCAACGTTGAAGTTGTACTTTGATAACCTTGGTGCTTCCTTAGACCCGATGGGTTTGTCAAAACCGTTTTTGCTCATGAGTCCCCGATTATTATGACCTCGGTCGCTTCTTATTTCACTTCTCACAGTGTTGCGTCCGGACCAATTACCCCTTCGATCTCCATTGTATGGTTGATAACGATCTCTGTTCGATCTCGGTTCATGATCAATGTCCCTTTTGGATCTGTCACTAGTCCTGATGGGATAAACGGACCCTGAAGGGATCCCGAGCTGATCATCTTCGACCCTGATTTTGGATTGGTACCGGTTATGGACGTCAGCCCAAGTTACCGCAGTGTATTCTATCAAATTTTTCTTCAACTGCTGTGAAGCCAATGAGCTTAGGGGATTGAGTCCTTGGGTGAAGGCCTACACGACCCAATCATCTGCGATCGGGGGCATATCCATCCGTTCCATTTGAAACCTCGATACGAATTCCTTGAGCATCTCATTATCTCGTTGCTTTACCTTGAAAAGGACTGATTTCCTGGTCTCACCCTTGATGGCCCCGGCGTGCGCTTTAACAAAGGTATTTGCAAGCATAGAAAATGAGTCATTAGAATTAGGGGGTAAGTTGTGATACCATATCATATTTTCTTTTCGACAAGGTCTCTCCGAATATTTTCAGCAGAACGGATTCGATTTCATCATCTTCCAAGTCATTTCCCTTGATGGCGCACCTATAAGAGGTCATATGTTCATTTGGATCGGTTGTCCCATTATACTTCGGAATTTCGATCATACAGAACTTCTTTGGGATCGACTTCGGAACTAGGCTCGGGCGGAAAGGCTTTTGGACAATATTTGTGGAATCCAGGCCCTTCAGTATCGGTTGTGCTCCCAGGATTTGGTTGACCCTTGTGTTATAGGTCTCTACTTTTTTGTCGTTGGCTTCGATTTTCTTCTCTCGATTCCACCCGTTTGGTCGGTTCCTCAAGCATCTTTATTATCTCAGAGTTGGTCCCGGGTTCTGCTTCACCCAACTTTTTTGTGGCCCGTTCATTTATGCGAGCAATTTCTCGGGACGGTTCAGACTCAACTCTGCTGGGGGCTCGGCTTTGGTTCTGCAACTGGACTATCACTACCTATTGAGCATGTAACATTTCGAAGATCATGCGCAAGTTGATCCCATCACCTTCGCCGTCGTGTGTACTCTGAGCTATCGATCGGGCTCCCCCACGAATGCTGTTTTCAAGGTCAGTAGGCAAGTTTGCTTCGATAGCAACGTGTGAGTTAACATTAATCGGATCAGCGACTAGGATTTCGTTGGGGCAAGCAGGCGGCACCTCGTTAGGGGGTACCATGTTGTTTTCACCATGGTATCCGGACTCAGCATCCACATTCAAATGGGCAGATTGGGAGTTCGACATTTTTAATTTGACCTGAAATTAAAAGCTACGAACAAGTGTAAAATAGAGTATGTTATGGAAATTTATATCAAATTGCCACTATTATCCTTAGCCCCACAGTGTGCGCCAAACTGTTTACCCTAAAAATGGATAACAATTAAATTTGTAAATGGTTTGAAGGATACGTGGTTTAATTCAATACAAATGATAAATTGTGTTAGATTAAACAGATAAGGGACGTAATAAATTGTCAAACCAATCAAGAGGAGTGATCCCAGACTTAGTAACAGCTTAATGAAATGCATGCCTTCGATCCTGGGCTCACGTTATTGATGAATGGATGAACAAAAGTAAGAACTTTGAATAACAAATAAAATAAGAATATATTGCCTTGATATCAGTGTTACAGTATCCCTAATGAATAATCAGACCCCCCTTTATATAGTAGGGGAATCTGACCCTAAGTACAATTCCACAAAAGGTAAAAATCTTCCGTTTAACTAATCACTGGTTTTCTGCCGATATGTGCCGAGATTCATACCGTGACATCCAACCGGTCACGGATATCACGACCTTTTGTTGGTCATGCTCAATTATCTGGTAATGACCTCCGAGATTTTTGGGATTCGAACCGATCCTGGGGTTCATGACATCGATACTGTCGATGGCAGAAATTTTGCCCGGACCCCGGTGTCACGACCCAAAATCCACTGTAGGTCGTGATGGCGTCTAACACCGCCGTCAGGCAAGCCAACGGTGATTAATCAACTTAGTTACGCAATTTATTATTTTCGAAATCATGAATCTCATTAAATAAGTAGAGAAAAATATGATACTCGTAGAAAACCCGTGATTTTAATTTTCAATTTCCATATAAAATATAAATTACAAGGTGAAATGATAATAATTACATGAACTACAATAATGAACATCCAGTAGGAACCCCCAAAATCCGGTGTCACATATGCATGAACATCTACTAAGGAGTACAATAATAATATAACATCTGTCTGGAATACAAGTTAGACAGGAGAATATAAATAACTCTGATGGAGACTCTGTATGATGTGGATCGTAACAAGGAATGCAACTCACCGTAAAGTCCCCGCAATAGTCGCGCCTTTGGGTCCAAAAGACCACTAAACACACATATATATATATACACACACCTGCACAATAAGTGTAGCATGACTACGAAAATCAACGCTTACCCAGTAAGTATCTAGCCTAACCCCGGAGAAGTAGTGACGAGGGGTCGACAAAGACACTTACTAGTGGTCTAATAACTCAAATACAAAAGGAAGTAAGCAAATATACAACACGATAATAAACAGTATAAACAAATATAGGTATATGCCTCTCGAAGATAAGCTTCAACGGAAATCAAATCGCACGACGAGGAATCAAAAAGGGAAGTGCTCATAACAGCCCTGTAGTCTCTCAAAGATAAGTACAGACGTCTCCGTACCGATCCGCAAAAATATACTAGACTTGCTCATGACTCGTGAGACCCAAGTGAATCTAGAGCTCTAATACCAAGCTGTCACGACCCAAAATCCATTGTAGGTCGTGATGGCGTCTAACGCTGCCGTCAGGCAATCCAACTGTGATTAATCAACTTAGTTACTCATTTTATTATTTTCGAAATCATGAATCCTATTAAATAAGTAGAGTAAAATCTGATACTCATAGAAAACCCGTGATTTTAATTTCCAATTTTCGTATATAATATAAATTACAAGGTGAAATGATAATAATTACGTGAACTACAATAATGAACATCCAGTAGGAACCCCCAAAACCCGGGGTCACAAGTGCATGAACATCTACTAAGGAGTACAATAATAATACAACATTTGTCTGGAATACAAGTTAGATAGGAGAATACAAATAACTATAATGGAGACTCTGTATGTTGCGGATCATAACATGGAATGCAGCTCACCGTAAAGTCCCCCCAAATGTCACACCTCTGCGCCCAAAGGACCACCAGAAACATATATATACATATATATATATATATATATATATATATATATATATATATATATATGCACAATAAGTGCAGCAAGTGTAGCATGAGTATGTAAATCAACGTGTACCTAGTAAGTATCTAGCCTAACCCCAGATAAGTAGTGACGAGAGGTCGACATCGACACTTACTAGTGGTCTAATAACTCAAATACAGTAGAAAGTAAACAAATATACGGCATGGTAATGAACAATATAAACAAATATAGGTACGTAGTACAAACCACCTCTGAACATAAATTCAAGCTCTCAATTATCAGTTACCTCCTCAACCGGAGTATATATGAAATGGACCTCGCTAGATAGGTCGTCACAACTCAAATCAGAAAAATACACGTATACGCTGGTTTCTTTTCTAATATTACGCACGATGCTGCCGAGGCGAATGGCCCGATCTCATAAGAGTATTTTATAGAAATGCCGAGGCATATGGCCTGATCTTATAATAATGTGTACACCACCGATGGTCGAACGGCACGAACCATAAATGAATCTATTATACTGTCGAGGCGAATGACCCGCTCCCATAAGAGTGTGGTACATAATCCTGCCAAGGCGATTGGCCTGATCCCATTAGAGTAAGAAGCTTTAATGGGTCCTTGACTCTACTCATGAATAAACGTGTGAGTTATGAACTTTAAGGAAGCTTTGCGATGAAAATGCACAACCCGGGAGGAATTCATAAGGGAAGCACAAATTATTCTGTGGATTATCAAGTATCTCATCACATCTTTACAATAGCGAGTCTATCACCCTATGGAAGTCTAGTCTCAAGTCCTAATGCTAAATAAAGGAATTAAACGAGCAAGATGACTCAAATAGTACAACTATAGCATGGCGTGAACCTAAGTCTACCTGGACATAATAAATAATTCTAGCATACGTACGGATACTCGTCACCTCATACGTGTGTAGCTCCCACAACAAGTAGCACATAAGAATATAACACCTACGGGGTAAATTCCCCCTCACAAGGTTAAACATGAGACTTACCTCGCTCTGAAATTTTATAATCGGCTCCAACGCCACTCTAACACCTCAAACCGATGCCCGTCGCTCCAAAACTAATCATACAATGTGCAAACCAATAAAGATTGGGTAAGTGTTCTCTACTACTCAGGTATTTACCCTGCGCGATCACGGAAAATGCTTCATGATCGTGGAAAATTCTTCGCGATCGCGAAGCACAACTTTTCTCAGCTCAAAATTTCCCTTCGCGATCGCGAAAAACCAATCACGATCGTGAAGAACCAGCTGCCCAACTCCTCCAGAAAGCCTCTAGTATAATGGTCATAACGTTTTGTACAAAACTCCAAATGACAATTGGTTTGACTTTCTAAAAACTAGACACAAGGGCTACAACTACTATTTTTAGATCATCTTTAAATTCCTTATAAGTTGCAAGATATGAGCCTCCAAAATCAGCCATGTGCAGCATAAATTTCTTCTTCGCGAACGTGAATCTTTCTCCGCTAACACGATTCACATACCTCTTTCTCCCATTTTGCTCTGCGCGAATGCGATCCAATGTCCGCGATCATGATGCACACTACTGTAGCCAAAAATCAGCAATTAAATATGGCATAGAAATGGTTCGAAACCACCCCGAAATTCACCCGAGCCCCTCGGGACCCCGTCCGAACATACCAGCATGTCCCAATACATTATACAAACTTATCCAAAGGCTCGAAACGCGAAAAATAACATAAAATTCATGAAT
The DNA here is from genome assembly GCF_000715075.1 of Nicotiana tabacum. Classification (NCBI taxonomy): domain Eukaryota; kingdom Viridiplantae; phylum Streptophyta; class Magnoliopsida; order Solanales; family Solanaceae; genus Nicotiana; species Nicotiana tabacum. Next base: position 98,089,072 of record NC_134103.1, on the reverse strand, counting down.
CGGTGATAAAAATATTTCTTTCAACTTTAAAACTTCCAAACTTCGACGAACACGTCCAAATCATATCAAAACATTCCGGAATGACGGCAAACTTTGGGCACAAGTCAAAAATAACGATACTAACCTATTACAAGGCTCGGAACCCCAAACGGATATCGATATTACCAAAGTCCTTCTCAAACAAAACTTAGAAAATTCTAAAACTTTTAAAATGCCAACTTTTCACAATAAGCACTGAAATGCTCCCGGGCGACCCGATACACAACCCGAATATACGCCCAAGTCCAAAATTATCATACGAACATACTGGAACCTTCAAATCCTGATTCCGAGGTCGTATACTCAAAAGTAAAACCTTAGTCAATTCTTCCAACTTAAAGCTTCCAAAATTAGAATTTTCAATCAGAATCAACTCTGAACTTCCCGAAATTTGATTCCGACTACGTGTACAAGTCATAAAATATGAAGTGAAACTACCCAAGGTCTCAAACCGCCGAGTGACGCACTAGAGCTCAAAACAACCGGTCGGGTTGTTACACCCAACTCGAGAGGCTCCTTGCCTCGATTCCGGTCCCTTACATTCACGTCTCTTCCTCCTTTTACTTCATCGAAAGCCGAAGCGTCCCTTAGGCTCAGTTCCACCCGTACAAACCTGCCATAGTTGATTTAGGTTAATCCTTAAATTAAACTTTTAAAATGATGGAAATGGTAAAGGATGAAAAGATTGGTCGACTGCTTGTGTTGTGAACATGGATACCTCCGATAATGCTTATGGGCCAGTCCAAGCTGTTTGACCTAGGGCTAAACTATGAAAAGACCAAGGAATTGGATAGCCCAACAAGAGATTTTCTTGGGATCCAGGTTGAGGGGGGGAAGCACGTGACCAAATGGATAAAAGGGATTCATCGACAGTTTTGGCAATTATGCAAATTGTGATCATGCTTAGGCAAAATCTGCGCTCCTCATCTCTATCTTTTAGTGTTTATTCTTTCCTTACTCCTTTAATTCCAAGTTAATAGTTGTTCTTTATTCTATTAGTATTTCCTATTTATGTGTAAGTCCATTCAGTGATTATAATATACAAGTTTGTGTTTGTGTTTAGAAATTGGGTTCATTACATTGGTGCTTTCATCGATTCGGACTCCAATGGCAGCGGTGATACTGGATAAATTCTGCAGTGGCAACCTAGAGGGTTGGTTTTATCGGCCAGAGTGTTACTTCAAATTAGGGCTGGCAAGTGGGCCGGTCCAAACGGTCCCGGGCCCGGTCCCGGGCCGGAACCAAATTAAATGGGCCAAACGGGACTTTTTGTAGGGACCTGGACCGTTTGGTTCCGGGCTAAACGGTCCCGGCCCGCGGGCTAAGTGGGTTAAGCGGGCCCAATATATTTTTTAAAAAAATAAAAAATTAAATAGATATTAGAGACAAAAGGATGTTAAAAAAATATCTAAGACAATGCTTTATAAATTTTATTATAGAATTGTGACCTAAATTTTAATATTCAATATTTAATATCGAATATATATAGTATATAAGATGTATATATAGTATATCGATATAAGATGTATATATATATATATATATATATATATATATATATATGGCTCTAGTAGCAAATAGAGAAGATGTTGTTTACACCCTTGTTCTTAGCATATTAGAACATTTTAATAATAGATTTACCAATCAGAATTTGATTGTCCATACTCTACTAAATGGCCTTAGATGTAGGACCTTAAGCGAGTTTAGATGGTATAAAGACATTTTTATGAGTAGAGTGATGGAACTACCAGAAAATAAGTTTGAATATTGGAAAGCTAAGTTTATAGATGGCCTTCCTCTTTATTTGCTAAAAGAGTTAGAAAGATTCTAAGAGGTAGCTATGGTAAAATTTCATACAAAGACTATACATATGGTAAGTTGATAGGAATTTGCACACAAGAAGGGATAAACATGTGCAATGAGTTAAGATTGTCCAGACAGCTTAAAATGGATAAGCTTAAGGAAAGAAACCAATTAGGTGACTTTTGCACCTAGTTCTATTTACCCGAGACTTCTACTCATAAGAAGAAAAAATATAAGTATCATAGATACCCTAACCAAGACAGTCCTTATAGGAAAAAGAGATCTAGATATAGATCCAAAGAGGAACGAGAAGCCAAGAAAGCCCATCGCAAGTCTACAAGATTTACCAAAAATAGCTCTAAAAGAGAACTTGATGATATTAAGTGTTACAAATGTGGAAAGTTTGGCCATATAGCTCCAAACTGTAAGCTTCAAAAACTGAAAATCTTAGAACTAGACGATGAGTTACGTAATAAGATTTATGGTTTGTTATACACTTTTGGATCAGAATTTGATTATTATTCTGAGTCAGAATCTGAAGCTGAAGTAAATTTACTTGATTTATCTGATAGTGATAAAAACATTGATAATACTTGTACAACTTGCAAAGGTAATACATGCACTTATGATGATGATGAGTTTTATAAACTACAATCTCAATTTCAAGAGTTGAATATAAAAACTATTATATCTGATAATGTGATAGAACTTTTAAAAGAAGTTATTGATGAAAAACTTCACGAAAAGATTATTAATTTGGCTGTTAGTAATAGTTCAAGTTCTTCTTCAAGTTCTTCAAAACCTTTTGAAAACTCAAAAAAGGAATTTGAATATTCTGCTCCTTATTCTTTATCAGAGGTTAATAACCGTTTCTTAAATAAAAGTACTACTCCAGCAAGAGATTCTTCTTTCGATGATTTAAAGGTTGAAATTGAAAAACTTGAAACGAGAGATCAAATCTTTTAAACAAAATCAAATAATTTGTGATCATAGGATTACTCAGATTGAGAAAATCAATTCTTCAGGTGAGAAATCTGATGATAAAAACAAAGGTATTTCTGAAAATGATATTTCTTTTGAAAAATCTATTAAGATCTATTCTTAACATGATATGTTTTTGGGAATGATGCAAATTGTTACTGCTCATAGATGGTATATTAAATGTACTATTCTTATTGATAATAGTTTTTCTATTACAAATATTGCTATGATTGATAGTGGAGCTGATGTTAGCTGCATTCAAGAAGGTTTAGTACCTACTAAATATTTTCAAAAAATAACTCATATGGTTAAATCTGCATCAGGACATGCTTTAGATATAGAGTATAAATTGCCTAATACTGGTATTTGTCAGAATAAAGTCTGCATTCCTCACTTCTTTTTCTTAGTGAAAAATCAGTTATACCCTCAAATTATACTTGGAACACCGTTTATTAACGCTATTTATCCTTTTACTAGCATAGACTAGAGAGGTTTTACTGCCACTTATAAGGATAAAGAGATAAGTTATACTTTTATTACAGATCCAGTAACTAGAGATATAAATACTTTAATTGATATGAAGCAGAAACATATTGATTCGTTACAATTAGAATTGTTTAGTATGAATATATTTGATACTTTAAATTCTACTAAAGTACAGAAAAAGATCAAATTGTTTTCCAAACAGATTGCTATTGATATTTGTGCTGAGCATCCTAGTGCTTTGGAATCGAAAAAAGCATATTGTTACTCTGCCTTATGAAGATAATTTCTCTGAAAATGATATTCCCACTAAATCTCGACCTTGTCAGATGAACACTGAATTGGTAGAATTCTGCAAGAAAGAGATTGATAATTTATTACAAAAGGATTTGATAAAACCCTCAAAATCTCCTTGGTCTTGCACAACCTTTTATGTTAATAATGCGGCTGAAAAGGAACGCGGAGTTCCTAGATTGGTTATTAATTATAAGCCTTTGAATAAGTTTTTAAAGTGGATTAGATATCCAATTCCCAACAAAAAGTATTTGTTGTCAAGATTATATGACGCCAATATATTTTCAAAATTTGATTTAAAATTTGGATATTGGCAGATTCAAATATTTAAAGAGCATACTTATAGAACTGTTTTTAATTTTCCATTTAGGAAATATGAATGGAATGTCATACCTTTTGGTTTGAAAAATGTCCCTTCTGAATTTCAAAAAATCATGAATGATATATTCAACCCCTATCTGAATTTTATCATTGTTTATATTGATGACATTTTGGTATTCTCCAAGACATTTGAAATGCATATTAAGCATTTGGATATTTTTAAAAGAATTGTTATACAAAATGGTTTGGTTATTTCAAAACAAAAAATGAGTTTATTCCAAACCAATATTCGATTTTTAGGACATTATATTTATCAAGGAAAAATAACTCCGATTCGAAGATCTATTGATTTTGCCTCAAATTTTTCCGATGGTATTACTGATAGAACTCAGTTACAAAGATTTTTGGGAAGTTTGAATTATATATCACTTTTCTATAAAGATTTGTCTCGCGATTTAGCCCCCTTATATGATAGGCTAAAAAAGGATTATAAAAGCCCTTGGACTGATAGTCATACTATTTTGGTTAAAAATATTAAAAAGCGTGTTAAATATTTACCTTGTCTGACCCTTGCTAATCCTGCATGGCAAAAGATTATAGAGACAGATGCGTCCAATATTGGTTACGGAAGGATTTTGAAATAGATAAATCCCGGTAATAAGCATGAATATTTGATTAGATTTTACTCTGGAAAATGGTCTGAAGCCCAGAGAAAATACGCTACTGTGGCTCATGAAATATTAACCATAGTTAAGTGTGTTTTAAAATTCCAAGATGATTTATACAATCAGAAGTTTTTGATAAAAACTGACGCACAATCTGTTAAATACATGTTTAACAAGGATTTTAAACATGATGCCTCAAAAATGATATTTGCAAGATGGCAGGCTCAATTAGCCCCTTTTGATTTTGAAATCCAATACAAAAAGGGAATTGATAATTCTCTGCCAGATTTCTTATGTCGTGAATACTTGTTGGATGGAACCCCCATGGGGGCGAGGTAGATGAAGAGGAAGAGGATGGGGAAGATCATCCCCACAATCCAGAGGAAGGACATCCCCTTCAAGATCGTCATATGGATCCACATCAAACTCCCCAGTTATACAAATGGGAAAAAAATTTTTGACCAATGGGAAGATATCTCTCAAAGGCGAGTCTTCAATAGTAGGATCATCTATTCACCTGGAAGATATTCCAGAAGATAGCCCGTTATACGCGCACTTGCAGGCATATTTGACTGCTCAAAAGCAAAGTGATACTTTTGCTTCTGTTACAAAAGAGGACAATGATTATATCAGGTCCTATGAAAAGGTGACTAAAAAAGAAATAATATTTCTTTTAGAAAATTCTGATATTCAGAGAAAGGAAGAACCTTGGAAGATATTCCAAAGATATTTGATAAATGGATTATATTATCTGGGTGAGTCATACAAAACTCGTTCTTATTATGAAACTATACTCACTAGTACTGGCAGTGCAGAATTTCAGCACTATTCTGGTTATAGTACATACGAGAACGTTTATAACTTCTCAAAGATCATAATCAAACAGATTATATCTGTTGAAGATTGGGGAATATCCACGATGAAAGAAAGGCAGATAAGCCTTAATAAGTCCCGCATGAATTTTACTTATTGGGATTATATCCAGGCCTTTGATCCAGTTAAAATGGTATCAGAGCCTAGGTACTTTCATGCTTTATATGAGATAGATATGAAATATTCGACATAGATATGTTTCTGAAATATGAATTTAGGAGAAACTAGTATGAAAAATACTAGGTTGGAAGAGGTAGATATACCTCAAAACCTTGATTTGTTAAACAAATGGACGATTCCTAAAGTCCCTATTAGAACAATCTATGATTATGGATGGTTTGATAAACTTTCTTCTAAACAACTTGTTAAAACTACAGAGCAATCTTTAGCTTTAAATTCATCTGAACAGACTATTCGTTTGTTAAACAAGCATGATGTAAATGTTTATAAAAATCAGTATAATTATCTGCATATTGGTATGGTTCAAATTGCTTTTAAGCCATTAACCCTTAAAGGGTTACTGGAGACGTTTTTGGCTGCTTTCAGAGATGCTAGAAATCTAAATTTTAGACAGTCTCTGATGGGTTCTATTGAATCTATTGTTGCCTACGGTCCAGTATATTTTAATACTCAATCCAATCTGCAATTATCTCTATCTAATGTTAATATACTTGATGCTTTAACATTAAATATGAAAACGCATGGTTATAATTATGCACCTGATTCTGAACTTATATGTTTATCATATAGAATTTATTTTAAATTGCTATCTACGTTAAACCCTAGATGTAAATTATATGATACATCTAATCAGACTATATTAGTGAAAACGAATTTTGCAAAGTCTAAGGTCACCATGAGGAGACCTATTAAGTGGGAAGAAATTAATTTTCCAACTACTTGGACTTTGGATTCGGTTATATCCCCCAGTCAGATAACTGATGCTGTTAGTAATATTGAATATTCTCATATTACTCAAAATCCGGATGGTAGGATTTGTATTCAGTTTGATAATAATAGTTCCACTTATAATAGGCAGTCATTTTCTAATAATAGACTTGTGCCTGCTATTAGTTCTAGTTATAATAGACATTCTTTTATCAATCGTAGACTGTTGCCCGATATTCAACATATTTCTCCTGTTAAACCAGTCTACGGACCAGCTAGAAATCGTGCTGCATCTTTGCATTCAATTTTTACTAAAGTGGGTGATAAGCCTGTTGAAATAGTTAAGATTAACCCCCAGACAAATATTATTTAGGATAGTGATAATATTTCTGATAAGGATATTCCTTCTGCGTCCGAGATGGATTTCAACCCCAATGATACTTAATGATCCCACACCAAATTGATTTTAGTCCAGGGTCACAAGCTAGAATTTATATTCAAAAAGATTTTTTCAGTGATAAATGAAACCGGTTTAAAACTTGGTTTTTTGATACTTATAGTAAAGATGATTTAAATAATATTTTTCAAGAATTTTATGAAACTTGTGCTTTACATAATCAAATTATGTATTTTGTTCCTTGGTTTATAACTACTTATTTACCTCTTTATATTAATGTTTTACAAAGATCTTATAAAGACGGGAGTGGCAATATTACTAAAGCCATATACCCTCCTCAAGCACCTTTTATTTTACCTAATAATACAGGTATTACTTTTACTGCATTTTAAAAATTTATTGATGAAGATATTTCTGCAGTCAGCATCATAAAAATTAATAAATTAATTTTTCAAAATAATTATTTAAGTTTATATGTTAAAGTTTTGGGTGAACACATCAGTTCTCTTGATAAAAAACTTATTGATTTAACAGTTTTGATAAAAGAAATGAGTACTAGCAAGAAAGTAACTGATATTGCCTCTACTTCAGGAAGCAAATCAAAAGCTCAAATTGTTCCTACTCATGTTCAAAGACCCCCTGTAATTCAGGATTTTAAATTCAAATCTTTAAACGATTTAAAAGAGCTTCTTGATAAAAAGTTATCCAGTTTGAATATCAAACCTATTGATTTGTCAAAAGATTTTGTTGATAAATTAGATACTACTTTTGATTATAAAAATGAAGATTGGTTAGAGTTTGATAAACTCAGAGGTTATCCCAAAAAGAATAGTAAGTTTGCTGATAGCAGATATGCTGATAAACCCAGAATGCAAACTTATTATTACAATCGTCCTACTCCTCAAGATGTCTTAATAGAGGAACGTGATTGGAATCAGACTAATACGTCTTACAGTGGTTTCAAAATTTATGAATGGAATCTTGATGGTTTGACTGATAGACAATTAACTATTCTTGTGCATAGAATGCTTATGTATGCAACTATATGTAAAAGTATAAAAAATACAGATAGAACTATTTGCAAAATAATTGTTGCAGGTTTTACTGACCAACTTCGTGGCTGGTGGGATAATTATTTGACTACCAAAGAAAAGGCAATGGTTATTAATGCCATAGCCCCTGACGAAGGAGTTGATAACTTAGGAACAAGTTCCGTATTTATACAAGACCTTTTATAATAATTTTTGGGATAAATTAATGAAGAAGGATCCCAAAACAAAGACGTTATACGGTCAAGAACTCTTGGATTCCAACAAGACAAAAATCCAAGAATATTCCAACATCTCTCAAAAGGAGAAGATTGATGATAGTTCAGTCAGACATATTGCCAGAAAAATCTCCTTTCAAGAAGGGGATAAAAAAGAAATGATCAACGATTATTTGGAAGAAGTTAAAAGAAATTTACTTTGCTCAATTAATCAGTATGAGAAATCAGACACTTTGATGCAAAGTGAAATCAGCAACGAAGATATCGCTGATGACTCCTAACCAATAAAATCAGAAAAGATGTTATCTGATTCCGCCCTACAAGATGCGGAAGAATTCCTCCGCAAAATGAAAGAAATAAAAAAGAGACCAGCACAGTAAAGCCGCCGGACCCTACTGCACAGTGAAACCGCCGGACCCAGCAGCTGGACCCCACTCAATAGTAGATAAACTGTTCACCAACAGTAGAAACATTGTTCATCAATAGTAGATACACTGTTTATACAGTGGAAACACTGTACGCACAGTAGAAATACTGTACAGGGACCAATGTGGGACCCTATTTTACTGTTCATAGATTCATTTTCTTTTCTATTTATACGTTCATTCATTCATTCTTTTGAAGGCAGAACACAGTCGAGACCCCAAATCAATAAGAATTCTCTCTCTCTCTCTCTCTCTCTCTCTCTCTCTCTCTCTCTCTCTCTCTCTCTCTCTCTCTCTCTCTCTCTCTCTCTTCAATTGTAATTAGAGTTTGAAGTTTGTAACCGAAGAACAACATAAATAAAGTTTTCAGTTCTTCATCTTCAGGCCTTGCATCCCGGCCAAAAGGTACTAGTTTTCTTCTTTAAGTATTTTCTTCTAGTCTCTCCTCTCTGGCCGTGACTATGTCCGTCTAAGAGATAATATATCTATGTTGAATATCTAACTTCTCTCCTATATAAACCATGAAAGCGACGACATCTATTAAAATATAAATGAGTTTTATATATAGTATTTTGACTTGGTTTCGAGATGGTTGGTACAGTCTAATATAGCACTACTCTTATTGGCTTTGCCTTAGTGGCTCCGTCTAGCCAGCCGTAAACCTTAGCCCGAAAAATGAGTTGAAAAAGGGCATCTTCTTTCGCGGTTAGAACTGCTAGACACATGGGCTCAATGAGAGTATGTATTATATTAGGACAGACCCCTTGCTTGAGTAAAAAGGTTTAACCTTCCATACAGTCATTAAACTATATATAAAATTCAAGTATATTTCAATTCTTATATCCTTACTGATTGTGCGGATTACCGCCAGTCTTTAAACATAAGGGTACTGAATTAGCTAGATTAAGAATTCTCAAATATGTTAAAATAGAGATCTTTAACTGGTAGAAACCTCGACGGACATATAAAAGTCAGCAGAGGTGCAAAACAATTCCAGTTCTCGAGCAATCGATGATCTCTGTTTTAGCTTAGTTGAGAAGGCCGTGCGGATTACCGCACGGCCTTTGATTTTGTTAAAATAGTTATCGAAAGAAGAATCTCTTGCTGGAGTAGTACTTTTATTTAAGAGACGGTTATTAACCTCTGATAAAGAATAAGGAGCAGAATATTCAAGATTCCATTCATAAATTTAGCTTAGCAGTTAATTGTCTATCAGTCAAACCATCAAGATTCCATTCATAAATTTCGGAACCACTGTAAGACGTATTAGTCTGATTTCAATCACGTTCCTCTATTAAGACATCTTGAGGAGTAGGACGATTGTAATAATAAGTTTGCATTCTGGGTTTATCAGCATACCTGCTATCAGCAAACTTACTATTCTTTTTGGAATGGAATCTTGAATATTTGCAAAATAATTGCAAAATGATAGAACTATTCTGCTCCTTATTCTTTTGCAAATAGAAATTTATGAATGGAATCTTGAATATTCTGCTCCTTATTCTTTATCAGAGGTTAATAACCGTCTCTTAAATAAAAGTACTACTCCAGCAAGAGATTCTTCTTTCGATGACCATTTTAACAGGATCAAAGGCCGTGCGGTAATCCGCACGGCCTTCTCAACTAAGCTAAAACATAGATCATTGATTGCTCGAGAACTGGAATTGTTTTGCATCTCTGCTGACTTTTATATGTCCACCAAGGTTTCCACCAGTTAAAGATCTCTATTTTAACACATTTGAGAATTCTTAATCTAGCTAATTCAGTACCCTTATGTTTAAAGACTGGCGGTAATCCACACAATCAGTAAGGATATAAGAATTGAAATATACTTGAATTTTATATATAGTTTAATGACTGTATGGAAGGTTAAACCTTTTTACTCAAGCAAGGAGTATGTCCTAATATAATACATACTCTCATTGAGCCCATGTGTCTAGCAGTTCTAACCGCGAAAGAAGATGCCCCTTTTCAACTCATTTTTCGGGCTAAGGTTCAAGGCTGGCTAGACAGAGCCACTAAGGCAAAGCTAATAAGAGTAGTGCTATATTAGACTGTACCAACCATCTCGAAACCAAGTCAAAATACTATATACAAAACTCATTTATATTTTAATAGATGTCGTTGCTTTCATGGTTTATATAGGAGAGAAGTTAGATATTCAACATAGATATATTGTCTCTTAGACGGACATAGTCACGGCCAGAGAGGAGATACTAGAAGAAAATACTTAAGGAAGAAAACCAGTACCTTTTGGCCGGGATGCAAGGCCTGAAGATGAAGAACTGAAAAATTTATTTACGTTGTTCTTCGGTTACAAACTTCAAACTCTAATTACAATTGAAGAGAGAGAGAGAGAGAGAGAGAGAGAGAGAGAGAGAGAGAGAGAGAGAGAGAGAGAGAGAGAGAGGTTTGTCTTCTGCCTTCAAAAGAATGAATGAATGAACGTATAAATAGAAAAGAAAATGAATCTATGAACAGTAAAATAGGGTCTCACATGGGTCCCTGTACAGTATTTCTACTGTGCGTATAGTGTTTCTACTGTGTAAACAGTGTATCTACTTTTGATGAACAGTGTTTCTACTGTTGGCGAACAGTTTATCTGCTGTTGAGTGGGGTCCAGCGGCTTCACTGTGCAGTGGGGTCCGGCGGCTTTACTGTGCTGGTCTCTTTTCTATTTCTTTCATTTTGCGGAGGAATTCTTCCGCATCTTGTAGGGCAGAATCAGATAATATCTTTTCTGATTCTATTGGTTGGGAGTCATCAGCGATATCATCGTTGCTGGTTTCACTTTGCATCGAAGTATCTGATTTCTCATATTGATTAATTGAGCGAAGTAAATTTCTTTTAACTTCTTCCAAATAATCGTTGATCATTTCTTTTTTATCCCCTTCTTGAAAAGAGATTTTTCTGGCACTATGTCTGACTGAACTATCATCAATCTTCTCCTTTTGAGAGATGTTGGAATATTCTTGGATTTTTGTCTTGATGGAATCCAAAACTTATTGACCATATAACGTCTTTGTTTTGGGATCCTTCTTCATTAATTTATCCCAAAAATTATTATAAAAGGTTCTGTATAAACACGGAACTTGTTTCTCGGTGAATCCAACTTCTGGAGTCCATTTAAGTATCCAAGGAATAGAGAATTCCAGAAAGAAATATATCTGGTCAATCTTCTCTAAGTAACAAATATGATCTGCGGGGTAAAGTTCATTAATGACTGGAGAAATTTTTGTCCATTCTTTGTATAACATGAAAAATGGATCTGGTAAAATCTTTATAGTCGGACCGTGGTATGACCACCAGTTTAAGAACCATTTTGGAATGGGCTCTGCAAATATCTTTGCGCATACTTTAACGAACCAAGTATGTTTATGCCTATCATTATTATAGTAAAGGACTTTATCAAAGGCCTGGATATAATCGCAATAAGTAAAATTCATGCGGGACTTTTTAAGGCTTATCTGCCTTTCTTTCATCGTGGATATTCCCCAATCTTCAACAGATATAATCTGTTTGATTATGATCTTTGAGAAGTTATAAATGTTCTCGTCTGTACTATAACCAGAAAAGTACTGAAATTCTGCACTGCCAGTATTAGTGAGTATAGTTTCATAATAAGAACGGGTTTTGTATAACTCACCCGGATAATATAATCTATTTATCAAATATCTTTGGAATATCTTCCAAGGTTCTTCCTTTCTCTGAATATCAGAATTTTCTAAAAGAAATATTATTTCTCTTTTAGTCACCTTTTCATAGGACTTGATATCATCATTGTCCTCTTTTGTAATAGAAGCAAAAGTATCACTTTGCTTTTGAGCAGTCAAATATGCCTGCAAGTACGCGTATAATGGGCTATCTTCTGGAATATCTTCCAAGTGAATAGATGATCCTACTATTGAAGACTCGCCTTTGAGAGATATCTTCTCATTGGTCAAACTTTTTCTTCCCATTTGTATAACTGGGAGTTTGATGTGGATCCGTATGACGATCCTGAAGGGGATGTCCTTTCTCTGGATTGTGGGGATGATCTTCCCCATCCTCTTCCTCTTCATCTACCTCGCCCCCATGGGAGTTCCATCCAGCAAGTATTCACGACATAAGAAATCTGGCAGAGAATTATCAATTCCCTTTTTGTATTGGATTTCAAAATCAAAAGGGGCTAATTGAGCTTGCCATCTTGCAAATATCATTTTTGAGGCATCATGTTTAAAATCCTTGTTAAACATGTATTTAACAGATTGTGCATCAGTTTTTATCAAAAACTTCTGATTGTATAAATCATCTTGGAATTTTAAAACACACTTAACTATGGTTAATATTTGATGAGCCACAGTAGCGTATTTTCTCTTGGCTTCAGACCATTTTTCAGAGTAAAATCTAATCAAATATTCATGCTTATTACCGGGATTTATCTATTTCAAAATCCCTTCGTAACCAATATTGGACGCATCTGTCTCTATAATCTTTTGCCATGCAGGATTAGCAAGGGTCAGACAAGGTAAATATTTAACACGCTGTTTAATATTTTTAACCAAAATAGTATGACTATCAGTCCAAGGGCTTTTATAATCCTTTTTTAGCCTATCATATAAGGGGGCTAAATCGCGAGACAAATCTTTATAGAAAAGTGATATATAATTCAAACTTCCCAAAAATCTTTGTAACTGAGTTCTATCAGTAATACCATCGGAAAATTTTGAGGCAAAATCAATAGATCTTCGAATCGGAGTTATTTTTCCTTGATAAATATAATGTCCTAAAAATCGAATATTGGTTTGGAATAAACTCATTTTTTGTTTTGAAATAACCAAACCATTTTGTATAACAATTCTTTTAAAAATATCCAAATGCTTAATATGCATTTCAAATATCTTGGAGAATACCAAAATGTCATCAATATAAACAATGATAAAATCCAGATAGAGGTTGAATATATCATTCATTATTTTTTGAAATTCAGAAGGGGCATTTTTCAAACCAAAAGGCATGACATTCCATTCATATTATCCAAATGGAACATTAAAAGCAGTTCTATAAGTATGCTCTTTAAATATTTGAATTTACCAATATCCAGATATTAAATTAAATTTTGAAAATATATTGGCATCATATAATCTTGACAACAAATCCTTTTTGTTGGGAATTGGATATCTAATCCACTTTAAAAACTTATTCAAAGGCTTATAATTAATAACCAATCTAGGAACTCCGCGTTTCTTTTCAGCCGCATTATTAACATAAAAGGTTGTGCAAGACCAAGGAGATTTTGAGGGTTTTATCAAACCCTTTTGTAACAAATTATCAATCTCTTTCTTGCAGAATTCTACCAATTCAGTGTTCATCTGACAAGGTTGAGATTTAGTGAGAATATCATCCTCAGGGAAATTATCTTCATAAGGCAGAGTAACAATATGCTTTTTTCTATTCCAAAAAGCACTGGGATGCTCGGCACAAATATCAATAGCAATATTTTCGGAGATCAATTTGATCTTTTCCTGTACTTTAGTAGAATTTAAAGTATCAAATATGTTCATACTAAACAATTCTAATTGTAACGAATCAATATATTTCTTCTTCATATCAATTAAAGCATTTATATCTCTAGTTACTGGATCTGTAATAAAAGTATAACTTATCTCTTTATCCTTATAGGTAGCAGTAAAACCTCTCGAGTCTATGCTAGTAAAAGGATAAATAGCATTAATAAACGGTATTCCAAGTATAATTGGAGGGTATAACTGATTTTCACTAAGAAAAAGAAGTGAGGAATGTAGACTTTATTCTGACAAATACCAGTATTAGGCAATTTATACTCTATATCTAAAGCATGTCCTGATGCAGATTTAACCATATGAGTTGTTGTTTGAAAATATTTAGTAGGCACTAAACCTTCTTGAATGCAGCTAACATCAGCTCCACTATCAATCATAACAATATTTGTAATAGAAAAACTATTATCAATAAGAATAGTACATTTTTATATACCATCTATGAGCAGTAACAATTTGCATCATTCCCAAAAACATGTCATGTTGAGAATAGATCTTAATAGGTTTTTCAAAAGAAATATCATTTTCAGAAATACCTTTGTTTTTATAGAATATATAAGATGTGTCACACCTCCTTTTTACCCCCAAAATGATGAAATGAGTATTATTGATTGTGGATGGTGGGTTAAAGAGTTTTTCCAATTAAAGTGACAAACTTGAATAGGGATTATTTTATTTACAGAGTCGCCACTTGAAATTGATTTTTTTTTGGGTGTTTCAAGTCACCTTTTGTTTGAATCCCTAGTCAAAGGAAAGATTTGACTCTTTTATTATTGGTCTGCAAAACAAAATCCGGGTAAGGAATTCCGTTGACCGGGGAGAAGGTGTAAGGCATTCCCCGAGTCCCGTGGTTTTAGCACGGTCGCTTCATTGACTACAACTTGGCTTAATTATTAGGCCCAAAACCACACGTAGCACGTCATATTGACCCATTTGACTTAGTGAAATTTCTTACAGCTTTCTTCTCCAAAGCTTTCACAAAAATAAACTAATGATAAAATAATATTTAACTCCATGACACATGCTCAAAATAGAATTACTGCAAATGCAAGTGACATGGACAGAAACTGCAAATAATGAAGTAAATATCTAGAATATGAATTAGCGAATTAAGACGACAAACAAAGGCATGCTAATACAAGATATCAATTAAGCGACAGAACTTTTACTTAAACCAACAGGAGCAAAAATAAAAAAAAAAATTAATTAAAGGGGGGGAGGAGACCTTATGTGAAGCTTTTCAAATATGTGTATTGATATAAAACTCCAAATGTATACAGCAAAGTGGGACTCCGATTGTCAAACTCGCCCACAGAAAACGGACAGCAACAAAACCTCGGACTGGAGCTTTCGAACCTCAAGTGACTCGAACAACGACTTCAAACAAGGAGCCCGAACTCGCCGGTAGCCTCTGTTTTTGACATAGGAATAGTGGCTGTTTCGGGGTGGTTTAGTGCTGGATTCTTTGGCTGGAAAAATAGCTTTTTTCTTACTGATTTTCGTCACCCTTTTTTGGCTATTTTTGCAGCGAATTTTTGCTGGAAAAGGGCTGTTTTTCAGGTATTTTCGGAGCTATTTTTTGGAGTGATTTTTGGCTATTTTTTTTTTTTCCGTTTTGAACTGATTTTTGCTGGGGTTTTGATGTGGAAACAGAGCTGGTTTATGGACTATTTTCGGATCCGAATTTGAGTGAGAAAAGCAGTGTCTTTTTTTCCCCCGTTTTTTGGGTGGATTTGGACTGATTTTATGCATGTGGGAGGGGGACAAGCATGGGGGGACAAAAAGTAATGGGGGGACAAAGCATGGGGACAAGAATAATGGGGGGTTTAGACGTGGGGGACAAGGCATGGGGGACAAACAATAATGGGGGGACAAGACATGGGGGACAAAAATAAGGGGGGGACAAGACATGGGGGACCGGTATGGTGGGGACACGCGCGGAAAGACGGGAGCGGAAAATATTCAAACACGGTAAAAAATTAAGTGCTCACAGCATGCCCCTCTTTGCTTGGAAACATTAAAGGTTTTCAGGCAAAGATAAAGTGAGCCGTGTGACTAGATTTTGGTTTGGACTGCCTACATATCCTGGGTTATAAGAGAATCAGGTCGCGTGTAGTTCAAGGATAATGATGGAATGATGAGTTGGAGAGTCGAGTGAGGTTCCGTCGAGGCTCTGGTCCGTGGTCTTGCTATTACATCAAAATTGAAAGAAACTAAACAAGCCTATCATCTATGAGTTACAAGATTCCTATCTATAAGTCTTTTGGAGCTTGATCTTGAGTCTTGACTGGTTGTTCAATACGGACTCTGATCCGAACCTTGATGCTTGCTAACTGTAGGTGCTAGTTCATTCTTCTACGGCTTCTTCTGAGCAAGACGGGAAATGTGAAGCTCGTAACTTTAGTCATGTCTTGAGTAGTCCATATCCTTTCTATCTTCTTCTGCATTTTGATTCACTTCTTTTCCTTTTCTTTTCTTTATTCTGGATTGAGACTTTTTCTTTTGTTCATCTCGAACACTGTGCCTCGCGGTAAAACCTGCTCAGACATCACAACAAACAAACAAACGAAATTTTTCTGCCCCAGTTTTCACTAGGAAAATTTCGTGAGTTATTGTAACAAAAATTCTAAACTACTTCTTTATTGAAAGAAATAAAAGAACAGGAATGGTGTACCCTGAAAAGGTCATGATAATTTTTTTTTTATTGTCCCAAAAGAATGTCTCAACTAAGGATTTGTGTACCTTATGTTAGGAAACTGTGGTCAGAGAATGGGATACCCTATATTGGCAATGATACCAGGGAGTGGTGTATCCTGCTTTTAAAATCAAATCAACTAGGGAGTGGTATACCATATGTTGGAGAACACAACAAGGGATTGGTGTACCCTATACTGGTAAGGAAATGTAATCAGGGGATGGCGCCCTGTATTACTGAAAAGGAAATATAACCAGGGGTTGGTGCCCTGTAGTACTGAGAAGGAAATGTAACCAGGGGTTGGCGCCCTGTATTACTGAAAAGCAAATGTAACCAGGGGTTGGCGCCCTGTATTACTAAAAAGAAAATGTAATCAGGGGTTGGTGCCCTGTATTACTGAAAAGGAAATGTAACCAGGTGGTTGGTGCCATGTATTACTGAGAAAAAGAATGTTGAATCCCCTTGGTGAAAAAGTTCTACCTGGGTTAAACTATGAAAAACAAAACTGGACAAATAGTACTTCTACCTGGAAATATAAGCTGGATCCCCTTAGGCAAACTACCTAGGTTAAGCTACGAAAAGCAACCTGAGCGAATAGTACTTCTACTCGGAACTATGAGCTGGATCCCCCTAGGCGAAAAAGTTCTACCTGGGTTAAACTATGAAAAGCAAGCTTAGGCGAAGAGTACTTCTACCCGGAAATATGAGCTGGATCCCCCTAAGCGAAAATGTTCTACCTGGGTTAAGCTACAAAAAACAGCCTGAGCGAAGAGTACTTCTACCCGGAACTATGTGCTGGATCCCCCTAGGCAAAAAGGTTCTACCTGGGTTAAACTATGTAAAACATCCTGAGCGAAGAGTACTTCTACCCGGACCTATGAGTTGTATCCCCCTAGGTGACAAGTTTTTACCCGGGTTAAACTATGAAAAGCAAACCTGGGCGAAGAGTACTTCTACTCGAAACTATGAGATGGATCCCCCTAGGTGAAAAAGGTTCTACCTAGGTCAAGCTACGTAAAACAACTTGACCAAAAGTACTTCTACCTGAAACTATGAACTGGATCGCCCTAGCCAAATGGTTCTGCCTCGGTTATGCTACGTAAAACAACCTGAGCAAAGAGTACTTCTACCCGGAACTATGAGCTGGATCCCCCTAGGCGAAAAGGTTCTACCTGGGTTAAGCTACGAAAAACATCCTGAGCGAAGAGTACTTCTACCCGGAACTATGAGCTGGATCCCCCTAGGTGAAAATGCTCTACCTGGGTTAAGCTACGAAAAGCAACCTGAGCGAAGAGTACTTCTACCCGGAACTAATAGCTGAATCCCCCTAGGCGAAATGGTTCTACCCGAGTTAAGCTACGGAAAAATAAATCCTGAGCGAAAATTATTTCTACTCGGAACTATGAGCTGTATCCCCCTAGGCGAAAAGGTTCTACCTGGGTTAAGCTACGAAAAACATCCTGAGCGAAGAGTACTTCTACCCGGAACTATGAGCTGGATCCCCCTAGGTGAAAATGCTCTACCTGGGTTAAGCTACGAAAAGCAACCTGAGCGAAGAGTACTTCTACCCGGAACTAATAGCTGAATCCCCCTAGGCGAAATGGTTCTACCCGAGTTAAGCTACGGAAAAATAAATCCTGAGCGAAAATTATTTCTACTCGGAACTATGAGCTGTATCCCCCTAGGCGAAAAGGTTCTACCTGGGTTAAGCTACGAAAAACATCCTGAGCGAAGAGTACTTCTACCCGGAACTATGAGCTGGATCCCCCTAGGTGAAAATGCTCTACCTGGGTTAAGCTACGAAAAGCAACCTGAGCGAAGAGTACTTCTACCCGGAACTAATAGCTGAATCCCCCTAGGCGAAATGGTTCTACCCGAGTTAAGCTACGGAAAAATAAATCCTGAGCGAAAATTATTTCTACTCGGAACTATGAGCTGTATCCCCCTAGGCGAAAAGGTTCTACCTGGGTTAAGCTACGAAAAACATCCTGAGCGAAGAGTACTTCTACCCGGAACTATGAGCTGGATCCCCCTAGGTGAAAATGCTCTACCTGGGTTAAGCTACGAAAAGCAACCTGAGCGAAGAGTACTTCTACCCGGAACTATGAGCTGGATCCCCCTAGGCGAAATGGTTCTACCTGGGTTAAGCTACAAAAATGGGAGGTATGAACAGTAGTGATGCATGCTGCAAATAAAGGAAAGTGGAGATTTTAACGAAACCTACCTTTGGTGACATTCGCCCGTTGAAAATCGCCATTTTGCACCGCTTTGATCCTGCTTCAAACAAAGAAAAATTTGTGAGTTTTTAGAGTGGTGGTCGGTTTGTGGCCTTGATGCCCTTAGTAGTTCGAATTCACCCCTCTGCTGTCGAAGAACTGATTTTGTCAGTGTGATACCGAGGTTCCCGAATACTCTGTATCGCTTTCTGGAGACATTGTCTTTCTGACGGTGCCCCTGGCTGTTTCCTTTAAAATCAAACTTAGTGGTCTTTCACCTAAAACCAATGTTTTTCTGTAGTGCTTATCAACTTTTCCATGAAGCAAGTTTTGCTCAAGAGACCTTTTCAGTTTCTTTGAGACACTTTGTCTGCCTTATCAAAAAGAGATCACATATGGATTCCTGCCTTCGTCAATGCCGTATATGCTCCAAATTTATGCTTGGTATTACGGGAAAGTTATAGCCAGTTTCGCAGCCATCTTTGCTTTGCTCTTGATGCAAGATTAGACCGAAAGAGAATCTAAGAAAAATTGTGGAAAAGAATAGAAAAGCAATTGGAAAATGAAAAAGGAATTGTGTCTAAATAAAAGGTGTCCCTATCGGGGAGAGAAATAAGGAGACTTATCTGGAGATATGTGCCGACTTCAATGAATCATGACATGCATTTTGGATTGGACGCCTGATCTGTCTGAGCTGTCTAATTCTCAAAATACGTCGCAAATGTTCATCTTGAAACTGTCTTAGTTGTACTCATGTCTGCGCATGGAAGACCCTCATTCGGTTAGTAGCGCCCTTTGCGGGTTTTCACTAACTGACCTCTCTCATTTCTCTAATCACTGGCGCCTTATAGTGCCCATACGGGTTTTCACCGATAAGACTCTCTCATTTCTTCTTCTTTTTTCTTTTTTCTTTTTCTTTTTTTTTTTTTTTACTAAAATACGACCCACGGAAGGTTGGCTGATGCCCCTGGCATAGGGACTTCAAGTATTCTCAAAGATCGATTAGAAGTTCTTGACAGGAAAAGGCGAAAGGAACCTTGAACTGAATTACGACCTTTGGAACTGTTTCTACAGGAAAAACTGTAAGATAAAACAAACTTCTGCCCCAGTTTGAATATTAGGAATATGGATTTTTGTTGCAATGGGACCGAACCCGGGGTAAGGCTGCCTACGTATCCTTTCGGAATCAGGTCGGACGTAGTTCAATAACTCAGAAAATTTGCTCTTCTTTTTTTTTTTTTTAAGTACACATGTTCCAAAAAGTGGAAAACAAAGGAAGAAGAAAAATACAACTTGAAAGGGGTAACAAAAGGGTGACACTTTCTTGGAATAGCGAGCAATGGTAGCCTTCGTCATCTCGATCTAAGAAAATCATGCACGAAAGTTCCACAGTGGGTATATATCATACATAATATCTTTTGACTGCATCTGCATTAATAGTCATATCTGGTAGCCGTCCTTCTTCATCTACCAAGTGCAAGGCCCCTTTTGGTAACACTTTCTTGATGATGTACGGTCCTTTCCAGTTTGGGGCGAACTTTCCTTTAGCTTCTACTTGGTGTGGAAGAACGCGTTTCAGGACGAGTTGGCCTACCTCAAAGTACCTTGGACGCACTTTCTTGTTGTAAGCGCGTGCCATTCTTTGCTGGTATAACTGGCCAAAGCACACTGCTGCTAGCCGTTTCTCATCAATCAACATTAGTTGTTCTAAACGGGTTTTTACCCATTCTGCATCTTCAATCTCCGACTCCACAATGATCCGAAGAGAGGGAATTTCGACTTCAGCCGGTATTACAGCTTCTGTCCCATATACCAACAGATAAGGAGTTGCACCGACCGATGTGCGAGCAGTCGTGCGGTATCCCAGGAGAGCAAAAGGCAACTTTTCATGCCATTGTCTCGAGCCTTGGACCATTTTCCTAAGAATCTTCTTGATGTTCTTGTTCGCTGCTTCAACGGCTCCATTGGCTTTTGGCCGGTAAGGGGTAGAATGGCGATGCATAATTTTAAATTGCTCGCATACTTCCTTCATCAAATGACTATTGAGATTGGCTGCATTGTCAGTGATAATGGTATTTGGGATACCAAAGCGGCAGATGATGTTGGAATGAACAAAGTCTAACACTGTTTTCTTGGTGACTGCTTTGAAAGTGACGGCTTCCACCCACTTGGTGAAGTAATCAATTGCAACCAAAATGAATCTATGCCCATTTGAAGCCTTTGGCTCAATTGGCCCAATAACATCCATTCCCCAAGCAACGAAAGGCCAAGGAGAGGACATGGGATGCAACTCTGAAGGTGGCGAGTGGATCAGGTCACCATGAATCTGGCATTGGTGACACTTGCGAACAAAACTGAAGCAATCTCGCTCCATTGTAAGCCAATAATACCCTGCCCGCAGAATCTTCTTCGCCAAAACATATCCATTCATGTGAGGTCCGCATACCCCCGAATGTACTTCACTCATGATCCGCTTAGCTTCTGTTGTATCTACACATCTCAACAAGTTCAAATCTGGGGTCCTTTTGTACAAAATTTCCCCACTCAGGAAGAAACCGTTGGCGAGCCTCCTTATAGTTCTTTTTTGATCTCCCTTAGCGTGCTCTGGGTATTCTCTCATTTTCAGGAATCATTTTATGTCATGATACCATGGTTCACCATCTGGTTCTGTCTCAATTGTATTGCAGTAACCGTGTTGATTCCGAATTTGGATTTCTAGTGGATCGATATGGGTGTTTCCCGGATAAGGGAGCATCGAGGCTAAAGTAGCCAAAGCATCTGCTAGCTCGTTGTGAAACCTGGGAATGTACCTGAACTCGATGGATTTGAATCTTTTGCTCAAATCTTGTACACATTGTCTGTATGGAATAAGCTTGATGTCTCGAGTCTCCCATTCACCTTGGGCTTGCCGGATAAGCAAGTCAGAATCTCCCATAACCAATAGTTCGTGCACATCCAGATCGAGGGCCATTTTCAAACCCATGATACATGCTTCGTATTCTGCCGTATTATTGGTACAGAAGAACCGAAGTCGGGCTGTTGCAGGGTAATACTGTCCAATAGGTGAGATGAGGATTGCCCCGATCCCAACTCCTTTGATATTGACAGCTCCATCAAAATACATTTTCCATAGAGGGTTGTCGTCTGGAACTACTTCCTCTATTGAGTTGACCTCTTCGTCTGGGAAGTATGTGGTAAGTGGCTTGTACTCATCATCAACTGGATTCTCTGCCAAATGATCGGCCAAAGCCTGTGCTTTCATTGCAGTGCGAGTGACATAGACGATGTCGAACTCTGTAAGTAGGATTTGCCATTTTGCGAGCCTGCCGGTGGGCATTGGCTTTTGGAAAATATACTTCAGAGGATCCATTCTGGATATGAGGTAAGTAGTATAGGCCAAGAGATAATGTCTCAACTTCTGAGCGACCCAAGTCAAAGCACAACATGTCCTTTCTAAAAGGGTATACTTAACCTCATAATTTGTGAACTTCTTGCTCAAATAATATATTGCTTGTTCCTTTTTGCATGTCGCATCATGTTGCCCCAGAACGCATCCAAAAGAATTATCCATCACCGATAGATATAAAAACAAAGGTCTACCAGGTTCAGGTGGGACCAGTACAGGGGGTTTTGATAGATAATCTTTGATCCTGTCAAAAGCATTTTGGCAATCGTCTGTCCACTTGATTGCAGCATTCTTTTTCAGCAACTTAAAGATGGGCTCGCACGTGGTTGTGAGCTGAGCGATGAACCTACTGATGTAGTTCAACCTTCCGAGCAAACTCATGACCTCCTTTTTGTTCTTCGGGGGTGGCAGATCTCGAATGGACTTTATCTTAGATGGATCCAATTCGATGCCTCTCCGACTGACTATAAAACCGAGGAGTTTCCCAGATGGAACCCCAAACGCACATTTGGCTGGATTGAGCTTAAGGTCATACCTTCGAAGCCGTTTGAAGAACTTTTCCAAATCATTCACGTGGTCAGCCTGTGTCTTTGATTTTATGATGACATCATCGACATATACTTCAATCTCTTTGTGCATCATGTCGTGAAAAATGGTGGTCATGGCCCTCATGTAAGTTGCCCCTGCATTCTTTAAACCGAATGGCATGACCCTGTAACAATAGGTACCCCATGGAGTGGTGAAAGCGGTCTTTTCTGCATCACCCTCATCCATTAGAATCTGGTGGTACCCAGCATAGCAATCCACGAACGACTGTATCTCATGCTTTGCGCAATTATCTACAAGAATATGGATGTTCGGCAAAGGAAAATTATCCTTCGGGCTTGCTTTGTTCAGGTCTCTGTAGTCAACACAGACTCTAGTTTTTCCATCTTTCTTTGGCACGGGCACAACATTTGCCACCCAGGTGGTGTATCGTACAGCTCTGACAACATTGGCGCTCAACTGCTTCATTATTTCCTCTTTGATTTTATCACTCATGTCCGTTTTAAATTTTCGCTGCTTCTGTTGGACTGGTGGAAAATCAGGATACGTGGGAAGTTTATGAACCACTAAATCGACGCTTAAACCAGGCATATCATCATAAGACCAGGCAAACACATCTCTATACTCAAATAAAAGTTGAATCAAGGCATCTTTGGTTTTTTGTTCAGTGTGAATGCTTATCTTTGTTTCTCTAACTTCTTCATGACCTCCGATATTGATTGGCTCAGTTTCATTGAGGTTGGGCCTAGGCTTGTTTTCAAATTGTTCCAACTCTCTTTTTATTTCATCAAAGACCTTATCTTCATCATATTCGACCTCTTGATGCATTATTTCGAATTTAGACAGCCTTTTGAGATCTGGGCGTGAATTCCGCATGCATGTCATGTTATTAAAGCCGGCATTAACAACACTGAAATGGATATAAAAATGGCAGGAATTAGGAAAAGGAAAATATACAAAATTTAACACGAAACTGAACTGCATTACATTGAATTCGAAAGGATAGGAGGGTTAACATCAAAATAAAACAATCATACTAAGATATTCGGATTACAACCCTGGAAGTAACCCAAAGTACAAAAGAAAGAAGCTGCAAAAGTCAACTACCAAAACTCCTTCCTTATGGGGAGAGGAGTTGCTTCCCAGTTATTGAGCATGGTTTCTGGGCCAATTAGTTGCATATCGGCACGACTAGTGCCTTCTCCCGCATGGATCATGTTCACTTCAAAAAACATCTGCCTGAGGTCTTGGCAAATTTCATCAATGTTTGCATGCGCCTCGGAATTTTCACCATATTTGAATCGTGGCTTGACAAAAGTGTGGAAAATGTGAGGGATAGGTTGCTGCAAGACCCACCCTTGCTTCTTGTAGTGCTTGGCTTTGTCTTTGTCTGCTTGTGTTGGCCTGAAGCCTAAACCAAAAGTACCCCTGTTACTGAACGGAGAAATGGGTTCTGAAATTCCTTGCAATGATGCCCCCAAACCTTTTCCTGGCTCATAACCTTGTCTCATCATAAGTGCAGCCACCATTACAGATGTGGCAGAGAGACGCGGATGTAGAATGGGTTTTCCTTCCTCAACATGGTCCACAACAACCACTTCGAAAGCCTGATAGACAATGGACTCACATCCTTCCTTGGCCTCAATACATGGGATTAACGGGTCTTTATAAATGGATGACTCGTCTTCTCCGTGAACAATAATTTCTTGCATGTTGTGCTCGAATTTGAGCATCTGATGCAAAGTGGATGGCACAGCTCGGGCTGTATGGATCCATGGCCTTCCAAGAAGCAAGTTATAAGAAGTTTTCATGTCCAATACTTGGAAGACAATTTCAAAATCAACAGGCCCAATCGTCATGGTCAGGTCGATCTCCCCAATGGTATCCCTCGCTGAGCCATCAAAAGCCCGGATGAGAACATTGCTGGGTCGGATCCTGTCTGTATTGATCTTCATTCTTTTCAAGGTAGAAAGGGGGCATACATCTACACTCGAGCCTCCATCAACCATGACTCGCTTCACATAATGCCCCTCGCATTTGACAGTCAAGTGCAAAGCCCTATTGTGACCGGCTCCCTCCTCAGGAAGTTCATCATCAGTAAAGGAAATTCTGTTCACCTCAAAAAATCTATTGGCCATCTTCTCTAATTGATTCACAGCGGTATTTTCTGAGACATGTGCCTCGTTCAGGATTTTGATTAGTACACGGGCATGCTCTCCTGAGTGTATAAGCAGAGATAACAGAGAGATTTGGGCAGGAGTCTTTCTCAGCTGGTCAATGATTGAGTAATCGTGAACTTTCATCTTTTTCAAAAACTCCTCCGCCTCTTCTTCAGTGACCGGTTTCTTTATTGGCATTTGGCCTTCTCTGATTTGCTTAGCCTTCCTCAACTCTTCTGGAAAGTAACACCTTCCTGATCGAGTCAAACCTCCAATTTCCCCCACTTCTTCTATGATTTCCTTACCTTTGTAGGTTACTACAGTTTTGTTGTAGTTCCAAGGGATGGTTTTCGTATTTGTTATACGGGGTTGTGTGGCAGGCTTGATTATGATTGGCTCTATTATACCCGTCGTACCGCCCTGATTCTCCTTTGTGATGGGGTGACCTCCAAGGACGTATAACTTTGGGCTTTGAGCATTGGAGCGAACCTCCAACCTCGAGATTTTTGGAACATATAAAATTGCCCCTTCTGAGCCCTGAGCACCTTTCACAATCAACGGTGCATCTAGGCTTGGATTTACTTCCAGTTTGGTTCCCTCTTGACTCGTTACCACTGTCATTTTTGCTCGACCAACCGGCTTGTATTCATGATCTCGGCCAATCATTCCCACAAAATGAACATCATTGTGTACTGGTAACGGGTTATTGGTCACATTAGGAGGGTCCTCACCATTCGTGACTACAATCAATTTTTCAACAATGAGTCTTTCTACGGCTCTTTTCAAGGTCCAACAATCATCAGTGCTATGCCCCGGAGCACCTGAATGATATTCACATCTAGCGTTTGCTTGAAATCCATGTGAATCGGGATGCATATGGTGGGGAGCGATGGGTCCAATCACTCCTATCTGCTTCAACTTTTGGAACAGACTAGAGTATGATTCCGCCAATGGAGTAAATTTTTCCACTGGCCTCTGCTCTCGACCATAATCCTGCCTAGGACGAGCGTTGTAGGGTGCCCGAAAATTTTGCTGCTGAGGTCGGGGTAATCTTGGAGCTGGTGCCCGTACCTGTTGATTAGGAGGACGAGCATATGATTGAGCATTAAACACTGTGTATTGTGGCGGTCCCAAAGAGTACTGAGGAATTGGCGGGGGATAGTAATGTTGAGGGTAGATGGAGTGCCCCTGCTGAGCTTGCACATAAGGGTGCGATGCCCCTCTTTGAACTTCCCTGGATCCCGAAGTCATCATGGACCCTTCATCTCTTTTCTTTCTATTTGCCAAACTTCCCGACCCATTTTGGATAGCCTGGGTGGTGGCTTTGAGAGCAGCTTGACTTACAATTCTGCCAGTCTTGAGGCCATTTTCGACCATTTCTCCTATTTTGATCGCTTCTGCAAAAGGTCTACCCATTGCGGACATCATGTTCTGAAAGTAATCAGGCTCTTGGGCCTCCAGAAAAACAGTAATCAACTCGTGGTTATCCATGGGTGGCTTAACTCTAGCTGCTTGCTCCCTCCACTTGATTGCGTACTCCCTAAAGCTTTCAGTCGGCTTTTTCTTCATATTGGACAGGGAATTGCGATCCGGTGCAATATCTATGTTGTATTGAAATTGTTTGACGAAGGCTTGGGCCATGTCATCCCAGACATGCCAGTGAGAGATATCTTGGTCAATGAACCATTCAGAGGCTACTCCCACAAGACTTTCTCCAAAATAAGCCATCAGCAATTCTTCTTTTCCACCTGCACCCCTCAGTTGGTTGCAGTACCTTTTCAAATGGGCAATAGGGTCGCCGTGCCCATCATATTTCTCGAATTTTGGGGTCTTGAACCCTGGTGGCAAATGGATGTGAGGGAACATGCATAAATCACTGAACGAAACACTTTTGTGACCCCCTAGTCCTTGCATGTTCTTTATGTTCTGTTCAAGACTTTTCATTTTCCTGGCCATCTCATCCGACTCAACCGTCTTGGCAGGCTTTTCATTTTCCACTGGTGACTCGTACTGAGGAGTCTGATTATATGGAGCCGAAACCCCGAAAGTCATGTTTGGAGAGTAGTATTGGCCATCATAAGCGTGAGATGGTGGCTCGTTGATTGGCCTCGTCACAGGATGTGGAGGCGGGATTGTGTATGCCGGTGCGCCAGACACGACTAGAGGAGTGTTCCTGACCGGTGCGACTGGAGGTCGCACATTAGAGGTACCGGGAGCAACGTGGAGGCTGTAGTTTGGCACATACCCTGGTGGTAGGATGTGGTCGCTCGTTGCATGAGGCGGTGGTTGAGTGACCAGGGGTACGGTGGAAGTTCCCTCTGAGGGACCACGGGGTGGAGGCTGACCAGACACCCAAGCTTGATACACATCAGACAATTGTTGTCTCAATTTTCTTATTTCCTCTGACTCTTGTTCAACTGATTGACCTTGTGGATCGTCACTGATCAACTCGATCTCATCATCGTTGGCCATTACTACCGCTCCCTCAGATCTAGTGAAGTAATGGTGTGTTGCCAGTTTCACCACAAACCAACCACCCTAAGCTTACTTAGATAAGAGACCGCAAACGTGTTAGGGTTAAGCATTTTATAGATATGAATCACATAATGTGCCATGCTCCTATCATTGTCAATATTTCTAACATGCTTTTGGAGGCTTCATGTTTCATTCCGGCTTATGAGGTAGCTTCTTATTGACGCTTTTTTTTATTTATTTATTTATTTATTTATTTATTATTTTTTTTTATTTATTTATTTTTTTATTACTCACGCCTCATTTTGATCCATCATCTTAGAATCATTGAAAAAATATTTTGATCGAACCTTTTGTGGGTTGCCTACGTATCATGTCGCCGCATGAATCAGATCATTACGTAGTTCAGGATGATTGGGAATAGACAGACTCATTTTTTTTATTTTATTTTCTTTTTTTTTATATATAAAGACCTTTAAATATATTTTTCGAGTTTTTTTTAAATGAAATTTTGAATTGTTTTTTTTTTAAAAAGAAGGAATTCTAAAGAAGAAAGAAAATATTTTGGATTTTGATTTGAAGATTGCTTTTGTTCTTCTTTTTTTTTTCGATTGAAAGGCTTCGAAAAAGAAGAAAAATATTTTTGGATTTAATTTCTTTTTGGATTTTCTAAGGAAAGAATTCTAGAGAGAGAATCAAGGAAAGGGAAGCTATTTTTGAATTTTTCTTTTTCTTTTTGAAAATTGGGGCCGGAACCGATGAGGTTTGCCTACGTATCTCATATCCGGTGAGAATCAAACCCGCGTAGTTCGGTAGATGAGAAATAAAATAGATAAACTAACTCTTTTTTTCATATACAATTAATCCGACAAACTCTCCTAGCAAAGAAAGTATTTTTAATTTTTGTTTTCGATTTTTTTTTTTTTTTTTTTGGGAATTGGTGGAAGAAAAAATTCTAAACAAGAAAAAGAATTTTTTTGAATTTTGATTTTTTTTTTTAAATTTCAAAAGAAAAAAAAATATTTTTTGGATTTTGGGTGAGACTTTTTTTTTTTTTAAAAAAAGGAAGAAAATATTTTTGGATTTTTGGTCTAAAAAAAAAAAGAAATTTCTAAAGAAGCAATTAAAGGAAAATATCTTTTTTGGATTTTTGAAAATTGGGGGCCGGAACCGATGAGGTTTGCCTACGTATCTCATATCCGGTGAGAATCAGACCCGCGTAGTTCGGTTAAAATCGACTATGTTTTTTCTTCTTTTTTTTTTTTTAATGAAAATTCTTCTTTAAAAACGATATGCACTAGACCACATCATTTTTTCTCTGCTCGTTCAACTGATTTATGCTAAAGTCGGTCGACATGCAAGCCTCCTAAATAATGCAACAAGTAGCACATAACACGACATAATTGTCTCAACAAGGTACATGTCCTAAAACAGAACTCGGCACATGAGTCGAGCGCTGCTAAGTCAAATGCACATGATGCAAATAAAGCGTAGCCTACTAGGGATATTCATTGCTTGTGGCTTGTTCTTCTAAGTTTGTAAATCCTAAAAGGAGATGGTATCTAGACCTCACTTACCCGGGCGGACAACCCGAGCCGAGGAGCGTCAAGCATTACCAGTAGTAGAACAGCACTGGCTAGCTAACGGCTCTCCCGCCTAAACATGTGTGACTAAATCCTTCACCAGAAGCTGGTAGGCTAACTGGCTTTATCTCAAGACAGAAATTTTATGATGCTGGTAGGCAAACACAACATAACTAACTATAAGAAGACTCAGAGGGGTGCGAGAGGATACAATTTATATGTACAGTTCAACAATATCAAAACGGAAAAAAGTGGACAAGTAACACATTAGGCCCAAATAAATCACAATATATACAAAAATTAATAAAGCCAAACAAAGTCAATATACAAGCTCGAATTCTTGGGGTTTCCCCAGCAGAGTCGCCAGAGCTGTCACACCTCCTTTTTACCCCCAAAATGATGAAATGAGTATTATTGATTGTGGATGGTGGGTTAAAGAGTTTTTCCAATTAAAGTGACAAACTTGAATAGGGATTATTTTATTTACAGAGTCGCCACTTGAAATTGATTTTTTTGGGTGTTTCAAGTCACCTTTTGTTTGAATCCCTAGTCAAAGGAAAGATTTGACTCTTTTATTATTGGTCTGCAAAACAAAATCCGGGTAAGGAATTCCGTTGACCGGGGAGAAGGTGTAAGGCATTCCCCGAGTCCCGTGGTTTTAGCACGGTCGCTTCATTGACTACAACTTGGCTTAATTATTAGGCCCAAAACCACACGTAGCACGTCATATTGACCCATTTGACTTAGTGAAATTTCTTACAGCTTTCTTCTCCAAAGCTTTCACAAAAATAAACTAATGATAAAATAATATTTAACTCCATGACACATGCTCAAAACAGAATTACTGCAAATGCAAGTGACATGGACAGAAACTGCAAATAATGAAGTAAATATCTAGAATATGAATTAGCGAATTAAGACGACAAACAAAGGCATGCTAATACAAGATATCAATTAAGCGACAGAACTTTTACTTAAACCAACAGGAGCAAAAATAAAAAAAAAAAAATTAATTAAAGGGGGGGAGGAGACCTTATGTGAAGCTTTTCAAATATGTGTATTGATATAAAACTCCAAATGTATACAGCAAAGTGGGACTCCGATTGTCAAACTCGCCCACAGAAAACGGACAGCAACAAAACCTCGGACTGGAGCTTTCGAACCTCAAGTGACTCGAACAACGACTTCAAACAAGGAGCCCGAACTCGCCGGTAGCCTCTGTTTTTGACATAGGAATAGTGGCTGTTTCAGGGTGGTTTAGTGCTGGATTCTTTGGCTGGAAAAATAGCTTTTTTCTTACTGATTTTCGTCACCCTTTTTTGGCTATTTTTGCAGCGAATTTTTGCTGGAAAAGGGTTGTTTTTCAGGTATTTTCGGAGCTATTTTTTGGAGTGATTTTTGGCTATTTTTTTTTTCCGTTTTGAACTGATTTTTGCTGGGGTTTTGATGTGGAAACAGAGCTGGTTTATGGACTATTTTCGGATCCGAATTTGAGTGAGAAAAGCAGTGTCTTTTTTTCCCCCGTTTTTTGGGTGGATTTGGACTGATTTTATGCATGTGGGAGGGGGACAAGCATGGGGGGACAAAAAGTAATGGGGGGACAAAGCATGGGGACAAGAATAATGGGGGGTTTAGACGTGGGGGACAAGGCATGGGGGACAAACAATAATGGGGGGACAAGACATGGGGGACAAAAATAAGGGGGGGACAAGACATGGGGGACCGGTATGGTGGGGACACGCGCGGAAAGACGGGAGCGGAAAATATTCAAACACGGTAAAAAATTAAGTGCTCACAGCATGCCCCTCTTTGCTTGGAAACATTAAAGGTTTTCAGGCAAAGATAAAGTGAGCCGTGTGACTAGATTTTGGTTTGGACTGCCTACATATCCTGGGTTATAAGAGAATCAGGTCGCGTGTAGTTCAAGGATAATGATGGAATGATGAGTTGGAGAGTCGAGTGAGGTTCCGTCGAGGCTCTGGTCCGTGGTCTTGCTATTACATCAAAATTGAAAGAAACTAAACAAGCCTATCAACTATGAGTTACAAGATTCCTATCTATAAGTCTTTTGGAGCTTGATCTTGAGTCTTGACTGGTTGTTCAATACGGACTCTGGCGGGCCCAAATCATAGGACCGGCCCACGAGACTGGCCTAGACCCACTAAAACCGGGCCAAACGGTCCTGGCCAGTTTAGCCCGTTTGGCCCGCGGTCCCGGGCCGGTCCCGGGCCTGGACCGGCTCACTTGCCACCCTTACTTCAAATTCCTTTGTTTCTCCGAGGAAGACTGGTTACCTCTTCCATTTGTTTTACCTTGAAGGTAATGCCCTCGCTTGGTTCGATTAACTATTTCTCAACAACAAAAATTCTATGATTGGAACCATTTCAAGGAGAATATTTTAACGATTTCGGAAATCTCCTATCATAGATTCGAAGAGGAGACTAGCCAATTCATCCTTGGCTTATCATAGCTACATCAGTCACTCTACTTTGGATTTGCCTGAGGCTCAAGTATCTCCTTTAGCTGATTTATTCCATAATTCCAACTTCTATGAGTTAGAATCTGCATTCAAAGTTGGTAACTCAGAGGCCAAGCACGTGTTCGATGAAATATCTTTTTGGATTTTCACCAGAGCACCAGAGGAATATTCTTCTTTTACAACAACTTTCCAAAGCACAAACGCAAACTCTTATATCTCTCACTTTGTAGCTGATTTGGATGATATTCAGTCACCTACGGTGTTCGACGCAATGTTACATAACTGATGCTCCAATATTTTTGTCAATGCACAATCTGATTCTCCAATCGGCATGCTTGCTTTAGAAGCTACATGTCCCGCAAGCAGTAAAGTCCAACGTTTTGATAAAAGTGCTCATAGAGATATGTCAGAGAGGTATGTTACTGCAATTTCGCTTGCTCGTGGCACTAGTGAACAACACATTGAATTTAAAACCTGGGATAAACTGTATCTTGCTGACTTTTTCACGGAGCCTGAGACTATTGTGAATCTATATCTTGGTAAAAATTTTATGGAGAATGCAGATGGGATTTTACCAGGCGAAATATCTTCAAATGAAATGATACCTGATGTTGACCATGGAAAAGATGAAGGTATTCTAATGGTGGAGAGTGTACCACATATTGCTTTCTTAATGAAATTCAACAACACTTGTAAGGATTATTCGACCATAGTTATGGTCAATTTCAAGGGAATTCCTGAGAAATCAGCTTGTCGTACTGATAACACTTTTATTGGTCAATGTCTTTCGAATCAATTTCCATTTAATCCTGGTGTAAATCTCCTTGTTGTCACTGTTCGTGGTACTATGATGGATCTTTGTGTAGGGGATCCAGGAATATTAGCTATCAAGTTGAATTTAGTATGCTTATTATCTGTTCATATGGGACTGTGATTCACTCAATGAAAAACCTATAGGGAGGTTTGGTTTATTGTCAAACCACACAATGAAATACTATACAGAAATATGGTCCAAAAAATTGTAATTATATCCAGTTATACTTGGAAGGGTGGAAGCGAGAAGGGATTGGTAATTTCATTGGCTGTCTTGGTTAGTGATGTGGTTGGCATCACATACCTCCTTTCTAATTATTCATGTTCAACAACAAGGACAAAGTTGGAGTTGCTTGAATTGCAGGTGTTTGCGGTTATAGAAATTTCTACTGTCATCTATTCACGTGATGCAATTGGTTTACGAGTAGATCATGGAAGCCTTGACCGTCGGAGCGGAACATCATCTTTTGAGGACATGTTGTAACGACCGGCCAGTATTAGATCCAGCCATTTTGAGAGTACTAAACCCGAACCCCTATTTGTTGCTCCCTCTTTTTTATTTTTTGGGTTTTGTGACTTATCAGGAGGATTTATTTTTGGTTTCGGAGTGAAATGGGACACATAGTCCATAAGATGGGAGTTTAAGTTCTAGGAATCGACCATAGTTTGAATTGTGTGAAGACGACTCCGGAATAGAGTTTCAATGGCTCCAATAGCTCCGTATGGTGATTTTGGTCTTAGGAGCGTGCGTGTTCAGATGTTGAATTGGAGGTCCGTAGATTATTTAAGGGTCAATTGGCAAAAGTTGGAAGTTGGATGATTTTTGGCAAGTGTGACTGAGAGTGAACTTTTTGATATCGAGGTTTGATTCCAATTCTGGAATTTGGAATACGTCTGTAATGTCAATTATAACTTGTGTACAAAATTTGAAATAAATCGGACTTGATTTGATAGGTTTCGGCGTCTGATGTAGAAGTTTGAAGTATTAAAGTTTATTAGGCTTGAATCGATGTGTAATTTGTATATTTAGCATTGCTTGATGTAATCTAAAGGCTCGACTAAGTCCGTATGATATTTTAGCACTGGTTGGTAAGTTTGGTTTAGGTCTCGGGGACCTCAGGTGGATTCCGAATGATTAACGGATCAAATTTAGACTTGTGAGAATGGCTGAAGGCACCAACTCTAGTGTAATCGCACATGCGCAAGATTGACCGTAGGTGCGAGCCCGCAGAAGCGGCATGTTGATTGCAGAAGTAGGCTGGAGCAGTGTGGGTAGAGGTCGTAGATGCGTGGTGAGTTCCGCATCTGCGAGATTGCAGATGCGAAGGAGGCAGCGCAGAAGCGGAAGGGACCTGACATGGGAAGGGGGGCTTCGCAGAAGCGACCTTCGTTTACTCATATCCGAGTAGGCAACATGTGTTTAAGCTTTCTGAGTATTTGGATGACGATCTCTTGAGATTTCTGAAATGTGTTGATTATCATGGACGGTCTATTCATATGGTTAACAAGTTTGTTACATCGGTTAGCCTTCAGTTGAGAAAACATGAGGGAGTTTTTAAGTATATGTCATGGTTCTCTCTAGATTTCTTCATGATTATTCTGATTGTTAAGTATGTATATGTCAAAGTTTGTTGGTTGGACAACGAGAGAGGGATACTCTATGGCAAGAGGGATACTGTACTTGAGTCTTCTATACCACCAACTACCATCTATAGTGGTTTCCATGAGATGCTTCTTGGTGCTTTTGAGTCTGTCAAGTCTAGTAAGCTTGTGCTTGCACTTTGTCCTGTCGTTGGGAATCTCTCAATTAGAAGAGGAGCTATCAAACGCTTGTGTGTCGCTTATGTTAGTGCTTCAAATGAACAGATCTTTGGTAGCTCCACTCTTATGCTCGAAGATGTTGTAACTCGTATTGTAATTGCTTACAATGCTAGATTTTTGGAATTGATTTGTGGTTGCTCCTGCAATAGAATATTTTACCAGCATACTATAATTGCTTGGATAAACCAGATGGGGTCAAAGTTGGAAAAGCTTGTTGATTGTCTCTTGCCTTTTGACCTTGAAGACCCATATGTTGACCAACATGGGAGAACCAAAGTTATGCCTAAAGCTTCAAAGATCATCACATCCACTATGCCTATGCTACAAGGATATACTCTAGGAGATAGGATAAAGTACACTATGCAGTCACTATACCTATGCTACAAGGACATACTCTAGGAGACAGGATAAAGTACACTATGCAGTCACTATTGTTGTGCCATACATTAATAGATCTTGGTATAGTGCTCTTAAATCTGCTCAAGAGAAATTGATCGGTGCCTGCCATCTAGTGAACTTCACACCTATTGAACTCAATATAACTACAACTAGTTTACCAAAGCCTTTGATCTCAAGATTTCTTGACTCGAACCTTGAGGACAAGGTTCTTATTGAGGATGGGAGTATTGTTGTGAACATGGATACCTCTGATAATACTTATGGGTCAGTCCAAGCTATTGGGCCTAGGCTAAACTACGAAAAGGCTAAGGAATTGAACATCCCAATAAGAGATTTTCTTGGGATCTAGGTTGAGGGGGGAAGCATGTGACCAAATGGATAAAAGAGATTCATCGACAGTTTTGGGAATTATGCAAATTGTGATTATGCTTAGGCAAAGTCTGCGCTCCTCATCTCTATCTTTTAGTGTGGTTATTCTTTCCTTATTCCTCTAATTCCAAGTTAATAGTTCTTCTTCATTCTATTAGTATTTCTTATTTCCGTGTAATTCCATTCAGTGATTATAATATACAAGTCTGTGTTTGTGTTGAGAAATTGGGTTCATTACAGCTTGAATATATGCACTCTAACTTGTTTAATTCATCTAAGCATAGTAGTGATAACGTGAAGAGTTTAAGTTCGAATTCAACTATAATAGTACTTAGTGTGTGTTTTTCTTTTAATTAAAAAAAATACCAACTAAGCATTTTATTCATCTTTAAAAAGGGGTACATTTGAAATAAGGGAGTTGCCAAAATAACTACCTAGCTCCTTCCATGGTTTGGCATGGAAGCAAAATTCTGAAAAGTCTGAGTATGTCTAGTTTTTGTAACTCAAAGAGGCTAATTTGTCTACAACATGGTTTGCTTCTCTGAAGCAATAGTGAAAGAGAGTAATTAAAGATATAGACCTCTTCACACTAGTCTTTCTTAGCATTGTATTTAGCAGTATATCTAGACCTCTAAATTTTCTAGGAAGCTACAACAGGTAATCATTTAGAGTTCAAACAAGTGACTGCATTTTGAGTCTTCTTGTTGATGGGTCCATCCCATATGAAAGGAAGACATCTTTCTTTGGCTTTAAAATATCAAGCCAACTAAAGGAATAGTAAGGAAGATTTTATGAAAAATATTTCTTTGGTTTCACAATAAATATTTGACTTTTGTCATTAACATGACATCATTGATGATATCAATGAAGTGATTCTAAGCACTATAAATAGGTGTCTTGCTCTGAATTGTTAAACACGTCAAACAAAGAGAAAGAGAGTGATTTACAGAGTAAGAAACAAAATATTTTGTGAGGAAAAATATAGAGAGTTTGAGCGGTATTATAGTGAGGTGGAAAAATCAAAAGAGGGTTATTTCTTTTGAGTGTTGTAGTGCTTTTTAGGGTATTTTACTCGGTACCACAAATTATAAAATCCTTGCTATAGTGAAATCAGTTGCTCTTTTCGGGCCGTGATTCTTTTCTTATTCAGAAGGGTTTTCGACGTAAAATGTGGTGTCATTGATTCTCTTATTATTACCGTTAGTTATAGTATTTTAGTAATTCGCTCTCATTACAATCGTATACCGTGAATATTATTTCTGTAGGGGTAATATTCCCAACAACTGGTATCAGAGCACAGGTTCTGCTCATTCACAAAAATATTATTTACGGTCAATTTTACTTTGTGACAAAAACAAATGACATGAGTAAAATATGAAGTACAAGATTTAACGGTAATGACAGTTTCTCCATATGGCAAAGAAGGATGAAGGACTTACTTATCCAACAAGAGTTAGATATTGCATTAGATCGTAAAGAGGCAAAGTCAAAAACCATGAAAGTCGAGGATTGGGCAAACATGGATAAGAAATCAGACTGCACTTGTCCGATGAAGTACTCAATAATGTCAGGGATGAAAAAAGTGCATGTGGTATATGAAAAAGACTAGAAACTCTATACATGTCCTAATCCTTAACAAACAAGTTATTTTTGAGAAAATAACTTTATGCCATCCATATGAGTGAAGGTACAAATTTTTTGTCCCATTTAAATATGTTCAATGGATTAATCACGCAGCTGGTAAATCTTGGAGAATCAATCACTAAAGTAGATAAGGCTATCATGCTTCTAAACTTTTTTCCATCTTCCTATGATAATTTGGCAACAACCATCCTGCATGGTAGAGATACCATCGATTTAAAGGAGGTCATGATTGTAGGCTATAATCTCGTATTTTAGTCGCTTATTGCACTCTAATTCACTGCACTTTATTTGTATTGAGCTTTAATTGCTAGTATTTTGTACTTATTGTTTGTTTTATGCCTTAGGAGTGATTCTGAGTTATGTAGATATTGTGAAATTAATTCGAGCTATTTGGAGCTTTGAAGTCTGAGTAGAAGCAAAAAGGATTAATTTCGGATTGTGTTCGGGGGTCGGGGATCACTTCTGGACGTAAAAAATGAAGGAAGAAGGAACAGGTGAAAAAATACACTAGTGCGACGCACTATGTGATGCATCGATGTAATTTTGTGTCAGAAATTAACAAATTTAGAGGCTGGGTTTCTGTGGTCTAACAAGAAAAAGCACTAATGATATGCACCCTTCTACACACAGTGCGACGCATGAATAGCAATAAGTTTGCAATTTTTCGGCTAGGAAAGGGTGATTTTGTATGGGCCCGACTAGGATTTCATCACAAGGATTTCATCATTCCTTCCTCACTCAAGACCCGAGTTTGGATTGAATTTATATTTTTCTATACTTTAATTTTATTTGTGATGAATTGCTCGATGTCTATGGAGTAGTTCCTTTTAGGGTTTGATGGATTTGGTGTATTGATGATGGTTTGTGGATTATAACTCTATTTTTATATATTAAAGCGTTTTTGGATGATTTAACTGTTGCATCTATATTCACTTGTTCATGTAATCGATAGAGGCATAACTTGTTATATATTTGCATTATTTTGTTGCTTTCGTTCATTAATTCTTCTTAGTAATCAAAAGAAATTAGTTGAATCATTGATTAAACCTAGTTTTGAGGATAATCGAGAGAGGTTCTCTTAAAGACCAATCCACTACGCATTCTTGCATATCTTCACATGCTTAAATTGGTTCATCTCGCGAGGTTGAGACTTAATCGAGAAAGGAGTTTTTGTTGAACGTGTGAACTAATAATTGAGTGAATTCGAGAGACTCACTTAAACATTAGAAGTGAATTTTCTGGAGTTAGATCCCAAATAATTATCTTACACCTATCCTATCAAAACCCTATATTCTCTAACTGATAAATTTCTTTGCTTATTCCTTGTTTTGATCGTCATTAGTCAATAGCTTTAGACTCTTAATTAATTTTAGTTAGAAATCATATAAATCTCAATTGTTGATCATCTTGGATAGCAATCAAGCTAGAAACTATGAGAATACTATTTAAATCCAATCCATGTGGATAAGATATTATACTATACTATATTTGATTAGCGAGCATAATTTAAGTGTGTATTTCGAGCTCGTCAAATTTTGACATTGTTGGTGGGGATTGACAATCAATAGTGTTTGAAATAGTTTGTAGTCTAATTTAGGAATTTTTTTTTATTTTTAATTTTATTTTTCTCTTTTTACGGTTGGTGTTCTTTGATATGCGCAGGTTGCAGGTGGAGGTTGGTGCATGACTCGAGCTTCTGCGAAAGAAGTGCTACCATACGAGCCAGAAATTGAAAAATAACTGCGACAACTGTGGAAGGAAATAAATCTCACCGAGACATTAGAAAAGGTTGGAAAATCCTCAACCAAAGATATGGCTGGAATCAGTGATGATAATGTAGATTTGGTTGCGAGAGAAGTAGCCAAACGAAGAGAACAAGCTGCACGGGATGCTGAGGAAGCAACTATTAGAGATGCGCAGATTATCTATTAAGAAGAGAGGGGTCGGAGAATTGTTGACCCTTAGCTGCAGACCAGTTTGGAAATATAGCTCACATGCCTGGGAGACTACTTGGCAATTATGCTAGACCGGTCTACATCAAGTGTTAGACCACCTCCAACTGCAACAAACAATTTTCAGATGAAGCAAAGGTTGCTTCAAACCCTTCAGAATTGATGTGTCTTTAGAGGGAAGCCAACCGAAGATCCAAATACACATCTAATGGACTTCGAGGAGATTATGAATACCTTCCAATACAATGGTGTGTCACAAGATGCGGTGTATTTAAGGCCAATCCATTTTTCACTCAAAGACAATGCAAAACAGCGACTTCAAAGCTTACCCGCAAGTTCGATTAGAACATGGGAGGATATGACCAGAACATTCCTTTATATATATTTCTCCTCAGCTAAAACGGCCATGTTTAGAAGATAAATCCATAACTTCTGCCAGAAAGATACGGAAACTATTTTTGAAGCATGGGAGAGGTTTAAGGATATTGTTCGAAAGTGCCAACATAGCAGAATTGAACTCTGGACGAAACTCCAGGACTTTTGGGATAGATTGACACAGGCCTCATGTAGAATATTGACCAATGCAGTTGGAGGCCCGTTGATGAAGAAGACTCCAGAGGAGATAGTTACAATTCTTGATGAGTTATCTGAAGATGCAAATCAATGGCCCTCTGAGAGTACGGAAAGAAGATCAACTGTTTTTCACCAGGTTGATGCTAACATATCTGTGCAGGTACGGCTTGATGCTATGGCCAAAGAGATAAGGAAGCTGACCTTAGCCTCGATACAAAGTGAGCCTCACGCAGTTTGTGATATATGTGGAAGAGGATACCCTACTCATGAGTGTCAAGCCTCAACCGAGGAGGTAAATGTTGTGGGAAACTACAATTTTAATGCAATGGGTCAGATGCACCATGGTTTTTCATAGAGTTCACCTGGAGGTACTACGAATTCTTGGCACCAAAATAACTCTAGACCGTAGGGACAAGGAGCTCCATCATACCAAAATCAGCAGAGGCAGCAATTTCAGCCTCAACAGCCCATTCGGCCTGGTCTAGAGGATCTAATGAAGGTTTTCATTATCAAGACATATGAGAGGTTGGATGCTCATGTAGCAGCTATCAAAGAATTGGGCACTGTTTTGCGAAAACTGGAGAGACAAGTGGTAAAGATTGCAACAATATTATCTGAGTGGGTTCCAGGTACTCTCCCCGCTGACACTGAAAATAATCCCAAAGAAACAGTAAATATTGTAACTCTGAGAAGTGGACAAGCGTTCAAAGATCCCACCCCAATCCAAAAAGAGATGATACTTGAAAAAGAAGGTGGGGAGCAACTGAAGAATGTTGTTGATAAAAAGAATAAAGGCCCGATGAAAATTGAGAATAAGAAAAAGGAAGAAAATCCGAGAAGGGAGAAACCTGAGAAGAGTGAGCATGTGCCTGTTTTACCTTTTCCCCAAAAGCTATACAGAGAAAAACTGGACAAGCAGTTTGAGAGATTTCTAGATGTGCTGAAACAGGTTTATGTAAACTTACCATTCACAGAAGTGCTCTCACAAATGCCTGCTTATGCCAAATTTATTAAGGAGATCCTTACAAAGAAAAGAAAGATAGAAGAGACCTTCGTGGTCAAGCTCGCAGAGCATTGCAGCGCGATATTGCAAAATAAACTCCCACAAAAATATGGAGATCGAGGGAGTTTTACTATACCTTGCTCTGTAGAAACTATTCATTTTGATAAATCACTATGTGATTCTGGTGCCTCAATTAATTTAATGCCT
The DNA here is from genome assembly GCF_000715075.1 of Nicotiana tabacum. Classification (NCBI taxonomy): domain Eukaryota; kingdom Viridiplantae; phylum Streptophyta; class Magnoliopsida; order Solanales; family Solanaceae; genus Nicotiana; species Nicotiana tabacum. Next base: position 98,048,741 of record NC_134103.1, on the reverse strand, counting down.
CTATCTATATACAGGAAACTGGAGAAAGAGATTGGAGAAATAAGGTTTGCACCAATATCCTTGCAGTTGTCGGACCAAAAGACTCTGATACCCGAGGGGATAGTAGAATATGTGTTAGTTCGGATGGATAAGTTCGTATTTCCTATAGACTTTATAGTGGTGAATATGGAGGAAAACAAGGAGGTCCCCTTCATCATAGGAAGACCATTCTTAGCGACGAATAGAGATATATTAGATATACACGAGAGGAAACTTATGCTTAAAGTGGGTGAAGAGACTATGACTTTTGATATGAATATAGAAAAATGGGTTCAAAAAGAAAAACCAACTGCGAGTATTGAATGAAAAGTAAAGGGCTCAAAAGAGAAGGCTGCACTGAGTGATAAAGATAAGTGTGGGATGTACCCCAAAAAGGCTGAGAAGAAGCTATCGGCATGGATGTGTGTACTAGTCCAAAGGTGGGGAATTGAGCCCGACTTCGACTCAGACCCAGACTAGATGTTCAGAAAAGTTTTCTTTACCTTATGATTTTTAATTGTGTATCTTGGGGACATGCCACAACTTAAAGTGTGGGTGGGGGATATTTGTATGTATGTATATTGTATTTAGTTTTCTTTTTGTTAGTTATAGTAGTTAGAGATAGAAAAGAAAATTGAAATACAAACCCATAAAAATTGAAAACTTTTCAATTTTTTCCGACGATGGATATCACTCAATAGGTTTCTTAAGGGATTAAAGTCGAAAGAAAAAGATAAAAAAGCTTTTCTTTTGTTAGGAAGTGTATTAATTCCCCCTTGGTTTTTCTTTGTATCGCGGTTCTTTTCCAAGGGTTTTGTTTGAACTGGGTGTAGTTAGTTTATTATTTTAGGAGTAGGAAACCTTGTGCTATGATTTGAATTGAAGGCAATATCTCTTGACTTTATTATGCCTTAAGAATAGTAAGTGCTTTAGTTGTGACGATTAGGCTTAGTTTTTGACTCTTGTATAAGTGCCCTAAATTGTATGATCTTAACTTTGCTTAACTTATTTGACGAGAATGTCTTGATGAGTCCGATTCTGATTGAGTTATGTGCCATGTGTGTGTAAGGTTTTGTGTTATTCTATGTATTGTATTTGATTTCTAGAACTTGCCCCGTGTGTTTGCAAAGCAAAATATTAGTTTTATTCAGTCTTGGAAATAATATAGGCGTTTCTTTGTTGAGCCAGATATATATTTACCCACCTAATTATTAGGCAACCTAGTTAACCCCTTTTGAGCCTGTAATCATATTTTTTTGGCAACCACATTACAAATCCTACCTGTTTATTTGAATTGACCATTGATTTGAACCTTTTACCTCTCATGAGCACTTGAATTTGTTATGAACTTTGTAAAAGTTAAAGCGTGGGGTAGTTGGTTTGTCTTTTGAGTGAAACTATTTAAATAGGAGAAAGGTGCATTGTTTTTGAAAAAAAGTAAGATCCACTTGAATTGAATAAGAAAAGAAAAAGAAAAATAGTTGTATTGTGGCAAAAAACCACTCCTTGATAGTGGTAACTCTTGATGTATTTGTGCTTAAAGAAGTTGGGAGTTGACGTATATTGATGTGAAGGTGGAAGAGTATTCTTGGTGTGATGAGTTATGAGAGTTATTGAAAAAGGTCGTGCCTATATGAAGTTTAGTTAGATTGCTCGAGGACAAACAATGGTTTAAGTATGGGGTGTTGATGGTAGGCTATAATCTCGTATTTTAGTCACTTATTGCACTCTAATTCATTGCACTTTACTTGTGTTGAACTTTAACTACTAGTATTTTGTACTTATTATGTGTTTTATGCCCTGCATGAGTGATTCCGAGTTATGTAGATGTTGTGAAACTAATTCGAGCTATTTGGAGCTTTGAAGTCTGAGTAGAAGCCCAAAGGATTAAGTCGGGATCATGTTCGGGGGTCGAGGATCACTTCTGGACGTCAAAAATCTAGGAAGAAGCAATAGCTGAATAAATGCACTAGTGTGATACACTGGACGACGCACTGTGCGATACAACAGTATAATTTTGTGTCAAGATTTGACAAAGTTCAGAGGCTGGGTTTCTGTGGTCTGACAAGAAAAAACACTAATTCTATGCACAATGCAACACATGAAAAGCAATAAGTTTGCAAGTTTTCCTATTTCGGCTAGGAATGGGTGATTTCATTTGGGCCCGACCCTACTTGATATAAATACATGAAAAAACTTTATTTTCTGGACTTTTGGACATACTTTAGACCTAAGGAATCCAAGGAGGAGTTGGAGGAGCAAAAGCACGAGGATTTCATCATTCCTTCCTCACTCAAGACCCGAGTTTGGATTGAATTTATGTTTTTCTATACTTTAATTTTATTTTGATGAATTGCTCCATGTCTATAGAGTAGTTCCTTTTAGGGTTTGATGGATTTGGTGTATTGATGATTGTTTATGGATTATAACTCTAGTTTTATGTATTGAAGCAATTTTGGATGATTTAACTGTTGCATCTATATTTACTTGTTCATGTAATCGAGATAGACATAACTTGTGATATCTTTGCATTATATTGTTTGTTGAGTTCATTCATTCTTCTTAGTAATCGAAAGAGGCTAGTTGAATCATTGAATAAACCTAGTTAGGAGGATAATCGAGAGAGGTTCTCCTAAAGACTGATCCACTACGCATTCTTCCATATCTTCAAGTGCTTAAATTGGTTCATCTCGCGAGGTTGAGACTTAATTGAGAGAGGAGGTTTGCTGAACGTGTGAACTAATAATTGAGTGAATTCGAGAGACTCACTTAAACATTAGAAGTAAATTATCTAGAGTTAGATCCCAAGTAATTATCTTGCACCTATCCTATCAAAATCCTATATTCTCCCACTGATAACTTTCTTTGCTTATTCCTTATTTCGATTGTCATTAGTCAATAGTTTTAGACTCTTAGTTAATTTTAGTTAGAAATCATATAAATCTCAATTGTTGATTATCTTGGATAGCAATCAAGCCAGAAACTACCAGAATACTGTTTAAATCCAATCCCATGTGGATACGATATTATATTATACTATATTTGATTAGCGAGCATAATTTAAGTGTGTGTTTCGAGCTCGTCAGGTCACATCAGTCATCCTACTCAATGATAATATGAGGAAGAATCCCGAAAATCAAGGGAAGGCTCTTATCATGGAAAACAGAGGAAGAAAGTTTTATAAAGCATCGAGTAGCCGTGATAAATCCAAAGCTCATGGAAAGTCCAAGAACTAATCAAAGGGTAGGAATTGCTACAGTTGCGGTCAACCTGATCACTTCAAAAGAGAGTGCCCAAAGAAAGGTCAAGGCAAGAGCAGTGGCCAAAATAATGATGACAATACAACTGCTGCAGTGCACAACGATGATTCAGTGGTTCTCTTTGTTCACGAAGAGGAAGAATGCATACACTTCGCAAGCCAAGAGTCAGAATGGATGGTTGACAGAACAACATCCTACCATGCCACACTGGTAAGAGAATTCTTCTGTAGGTACAAAACAGGAGACTTGGGATGGTCAAGATGAGAAATACCAGTAACTCAGAGATTGTGTGGATTGGCGATATTTGTATCAAGACAAATGCCGGATGCATATTAGTTCTAAAAGACATGCGGCAAGATCTGCGAATGAAATTGATTTCAGGGATCGCGTTCGATCGAGATGGGTACTAGAATCACTTCTCCAATAGGAAGTGGAGACTCACCAAGGGATCATTGGTGATTGCTAAAGGAGTTGTTGCCTACACGTTTTACAAGACAACCGTTGAGATATGTGAAAGCGGATTACATGCGGCTGTAAATGATACGCCTGCAGATTTATGGCACCGGAGATTGGGCCATATGAGTGAGAAGGGATTGCAAATACTATCCAAGAAGTCACTCATCTCATTTGCAAAAGGCACAACTGTGAATTCTTGTGATTATTGTTTATTTGGAAAACAACATAGGGTATCATTTCAAGCAACTCATGGAAGAAAATCAAATATACTTGATTTAGTATATTATGATGTTTGTGGTCCAATGGATTTAGAATTAATGGGAGGTAACAAATATTTTCTCACATTTATTGATGATGCTTCACGGAAATTGTGGGTTTATTTCTTGAGAACAAAAGACCAGGTATTTCAAGTTTTACAGAAATTCCATACTCTGGTAGAAAGGGAGACATGTCAAAAATTGAAGCGTCTCAGGACAGACAACGGAGCAGAGTATACTGTAAAGGAGTTTGAAGACTACTGCTCAAGCCATGAAATTAGACATGAGAAGACAGTTATTGGAACCCCACAACACAATGGTGTAACTGAAAGGATGAATCGCATCATTGTCAAAAAAGTGAGAAGTAAGCTCAAAATGGCAAAACTACCTAAATTATTTGGGGGTGAAGCAGCTCGCACAACCTATTACCTGATTAATAGAGTCCATCAATTCCATTGGATTTTGATATTCCGGAGAAAGTTTGGACCAACAAAGAGGTGCTTCTATCTGCAAGTGTTTGGAAGTAAAGCTTTTGCACATGTGGCGAAGGAGCAGAGAACGAAGCTGGATGATAAAGTTATTCCCTGCATCTTCATCGGTTATGGAGATGAAGAGTTCGATTGCAGATTGTGGGACCCGGAAAGGAAAAAGATCATCAGAAGCAGAGATGTGATCTTTAGAGAAGATATGGTCGGGATTGATGGTAATCAATCAACAAAGACAAAATGATAATGGTACAGTCACTAACTTTGTTACTGCTACTACTGTATATGTACGTAATCCTTTCACAGGTGAAGAATGGAACACGGAAGGTGTGGGTGAAGAGGTTGCTGAGCAGGGCGAGCACCCTAGTCCACAAGAGGAAGAAGAAGAGCAACAACAAGAAGAACAACAACCTTTGAGAAGATTCAAAAGAGAGAAGGTAAAATCCACGAGAAATCCTTCTTTAGAATATGTCCTCGTCACTGATGAGGGGGAGCCAGAGAACTTCAAGGAAGTGTTGTCTCATCCAGAACAAATCCAGTGGATGGAATCCATGCAAAACAAGAAGAATTCTTTATAGAAGAATGGCACGTATGAACAGGTTGAACTTCCAAAAGGCAAAAGACCACTCAAGTGTATATGGGTCTTTAAGCTCAAGAAAGACTGAAATGGCAAGCTTGTTAGATATAAAGCTCGATTGGTGGTAAAAAGTTTCGAATAGAAGAAAGGTATTGATTTTGATGAAATATTTTTACTTGTTGTCAAAATGACTTCTATTCGAACAATCTTGAGCTTGGCAGCTAGCCTAGATCTTGAAGTTGAGTAGTTGGACGTGAAAACTGCGTTTTTGCATGGAGATTTGAAAGAAGAGATATATATGAAGCAGCCAAAAGGTTTTGAAGTAAAAGAGAAGAAACACATGGTGTGCAAGTTGAATAAGAGTCTTTATGGGATGAAACAAGCGCCAAGGCAGCGGTACAAAAAGTATGACTCATTCATGAGAAGTCAAACGTACACAAAGACTTTTTCAGATCTATGTGTATACTATAAGAAATTCTCTAACAATAACTTTATCATCTTGTTGTTATATATGGATGACATGCTGATTGTAGGACAAGACAAGAAGTTAATTGCCAAGTTGAAGGAAAATATTTCCAAGCCATTTGACACGAAAGACTAGGGTCCAGTACGGCAAATTCTAGGAATGGAGATTGTCCGAGATAGGAAAAATCGAAAGTTGTTGCTGTCACAAATGAAGTACATTGAACGTGTGCTTAAACGCTTCAACATAATGAGTGCTAAACCAGTTAGCACGCCTTTTGCTGGTCATATGAAGTTGAGCAAGAAAATATGTCCTACAACAAAGGAAGATAAAGAAAGTATGGCTAAAGTTCCATATTCTTCTGCCGTCGGGAGCCTGATGTATGCAATGGTATGTATCAGACCTGATATTGCTCATGCTATCGGTGTCGTTAGCAGATTTCTTGATAATCCCGGGAAAGAATATTGGGAAGCTGTGAAGTGGATAAACAAGTATCTAAAAGGAACCTCAGATGAATGCTTGTATTTTGGGAGATCAGATCCAGTCTTGAAGGGCTATACCGATGTTGATATGGCCGGTGATACTGATAATAGAAAATCCATTACTGAATATCTATTTACTTTCTTAGGGGGAGCTATATCATGGCAGTCTAAAGTGGAGAAGTGTGTTGCACTTTCAACAATCTAAAAGCAGTTGTCTATAGTGTTAGGTATTTATCCCGATTTTCTTAGCATATTTAGTTTTCCTATCTGTTGAAGGAAGGACAACATATTTATCATAATTATTTTTCTTTTTACGAAAAGGAAAATATAATTCTTTCATATTTGGCTATTCCTTTTTATTGGAGGAAAATATTTTGAATTCTATAAAATAAGGGTCATTCCTTCTCATTCAACAGCATCCACAATGTTGCCATATGGGGTTTGAGAGTCTTGTTTAGGGGGAGAATTTCGGGACAAGTGCCAGTTTTTCACTTGTGTTTATCTCTTCGTGAGGTTGTTCTCTCGATATTTTGTACTCTCTTTTATATAGTGGATTGCTCATCTCCGCCTGTAGAAGTAAGTTAATTGATTGAACCAAATTAAATATTTGTGTCTGTTTGGTATATTTTTCTTTTGTTGTCTGATTTATCGTCATTTAAGATTTGTTTTACCTGATTATTTTGATCCTAACATATAGGACATGTCTATGCTTGTAAACTACAACAGGTTGTTTGACAGATTAGTCGCGACAAGCTTGGAGTCTGGAACCCAAATAGTATTTAATTAGATTCAAGCGCCCAAACTATGGCAAAAAAAAAAGAAAGAGAACAAAAATAGGTATAACGCATTAATTAAATGTGCTATATCCTTTTTTTAACGAACGACGTTAACGTCCATCTCCTCTTTCTTTCTTTTTGAAATACACATGGCCTAGGAAAAGCATATAAAGGAAATTTAATGTCCATAAAAGAAGCAAAGTGTTGGCCCAGGAAAAGCATATAAAAGACTTTCATTTTTAAAGGGAATTTGAAGGTAGATTTAAAGTTGGTTTTGGCCTTGAGGTCCTAAGTTAAATTCCTGCCAACAACAATTTTTTTTGTTTTTTTTATTTCTTTTTCATTTTTCATTTCTTTTTATTATTTCGTTTAAGTATTTAGATATAAATATTTTAATATTTATAATTACTTTTCAATGTAATTAAAATAATTTAGTATTTATTAGAAAAATATTGGGTGGTGCAATGGTTGAGGGCTAGATTTAAAGCTCGGGGTTTTGGCCTTGAGGTCCAAGGTTCGAATCCTGCCAACAACAAAATTTAGTTTTTCTATTTATTTTTTATTTTTCATTTCTTTTCATTATTTGGTTTAAGTATTTAGATATAAATACTTTAATATTTAAAATTAATTTTCATAAGTAATTAAAATAATTTAATATTTATTAAAAAATTATGATTTTTGAATTCATTCAAAGTAAAAAAAAAAAAAGAGAGAGAGAGAGAAGCCATTAATTATTTCATTAAAAAAATCTATTGATATTTGTAATAGTTGTTATTTTGTATTATATTCAAAACGAAATTATTTTTTTATCTTTTTATTTTCAAATTACATAAGAGAAATTTAATTAATATATACAGTTTAATCTATTGCTTGAAATTATTCTATTTTTTAATATTTTTGTTTTCCAATTTAATTATTAAAATTTTAGTTATGTTTACACTATATGAGTTTTATTAATCAAAATTCTAATTATATTTTCTATATTTTTTCTGAAATGTATTTTTTATTTCTCCTTTTATTCCTTGGCTATTATAATTGTATTATCCATTAAAAACTTGGTTTTGGCCTTGAGGTCCAAGGTTCAATTCCTGCCAACAACAAAATTTTATTTTTTTTATTTCTTTTTCATTTCTTTTCATTATTTAGTTTAAGTATTTAGATATAAATACTTTAATATTTATAATTAATTTTCAATATAATTAAAATAATTTAATTTTTATTAGAAAATTATTGGCTGGTGCAATGGTTGAAGACTAGATTTAAAGTTGGTTTTGGCCTTGACGTCCAAGGTTCGATTCCTGCCCACAACAAAATTTTGTTTTTCTATTTCTTTTTTATTTTTTATTTCTTTTCGTTATTTGGTTTATGTATTTAGATATAAATACTTTAATATTTATAATTACTTTTCAATGTAATTAAAATAATTTAATATTTATTAGAAAATTATGATTTTTGAATTCATTCAAAGTAAAAAAAAAAAGAGAAGCCTTTTTTTTATTTCGTTAAAAAAGACTATCGATATTTTTTATTTCTCCTTTTATTCCTTGGCTATTGTAATTGTATTATTCATTAAAAACTTTTAAATATGAATATAGTTGTTCTTATTATTAAACATAAACAGATTATAACCATTTAAGTTTTAAAATTATAATCCATTAGGATTATTAGATAAGTAATGGAATATAGTTTTTATATTCTTATTAGGAAAACTAATTAAATTGTTGCTCATAGACTAAGTTTTTCCTAATAAGAATTTTCCTAAATTAAACTATTTATAAACATTTAATTTATGAACAACCATTTAATTAATTTTTCTAAACTTAATTTTCATAAACTAAACTGTATGATTAGCATTTAGTTTATGAACAATCACTTAATTAATTCTCCTGATAAGAATATAAAAATCATAATCCATTACTTAGCTAATAATAATTCTTGGATTATAATTTTGAAGATTAAATGGTTATAATAGTTTGTATTTAAGAATAAAAAAATTATAAGATTAATAATTAGAATTTCGATTAATACAATTCATATAGTGTAAATATAACTAAAATTTTAATAATTAAATTTAAAAAGAAAAATATTAAAAAATAAAAAAATTCCAAGCAATAGATTAAGATGTATATATTAATTAAATTTCTATTATGGAAATTTAAACTATAAAATAAAACTCATAATTCTAATTTGAAAATAAAAAGAGAAATAAAATAATTTATTTTGCATATCATACAAAATAACAACTATTAAAAATATCGGTAGATTTGTTTAACAAAATAATAAAAGACTTCTCTTTTTTTATTTATTTACTTCGAACGAATTCAAAAATCATAATTTTCTAATAAATTTTAAATTATTTTAATTACATTGAAAATTTAATGCTTGCACCACCCAATGCTCCGCTTCTTTTTAAGGACATTAAATTCCCTTTATCTGTGTTTCCTGGACCATCTGTATTTCAAAGAGGCAGATTAACGTTAACGAGGAGCATTTAATTAATGCGTTATACCTATTTTTGTTCTCGTCTAATTAAACATTATTTGGGTTCCGGACGTCTATATATCAACGTCATAAAAAATATAAAAAGAATACATGTATTTTACTTGTTTAAAGCTACACAACCGATTTTTATGTCTAGTTTTGTGTGCTAAAGCTGCCAGTTTTGCCTAGTGTCGCAATTTAATCTGATGGGTTCGAAGGAAGAACTGCATAGCTCAACAAGACAGTTCTTTTTGAATACTATATTCTACCTTTCCTGAGTAATTGCATAACCAAATTATAACTAAGTTTCGAATCTTACTTCAGCCTTTTGGTGTGGCCTAAGAGCCTTCTTTGGGTAGTTTCTGACTTGGGAACTTCATGTAAATGAGAAGGATTTGAAGGAAGTGGAAGATTTCTTTTTCTAATTGCAGCTACAAGCACTTGTAACAGTTGGTTTCCTGTAACGATAAGACGGCCGCCCTGCAATGAAGATGGCTATACTAGAAGCCATAACTATTGTGAGTATTATATATATCTGCCATTTATAGCCCAGCTAACATGGTCTTGAATATAAACAATTAGAGTAACACCAAGTAGTATTCCACAGCATAGCCCAATATTCCACCAGTTGAAAAATGACAACTTCTTCTTTTTTTCTGCAGGATGGTCATCATCAAACTGATCAGCTCCGAAGCTCTCAAGAGAAGGCTTGTGTCCTCCGGTTCCAATAGAGATTAAGTACATCGCAAGGAAGAAAATCGCAACGTGGACTTTCCTAGGTTCAGGACAGAGGTCAGTGTCACAAGGCTTTACAGAAACTTGACATTTCACCTCTATAAGTAAAGCAAAGTTATCAATAATTGAAAGCTGAAAGAGGGATTTTAGCTGATTTTAGATTATATATATCAACCAGTGTTCCTATACTAGTAGGCTCATGCTGTATGTTAATACTCTAAAATACCATTCGATGTTTTAAATTACAAAGAAGGAAATTCAGTGCAACCCCTTTGTCTAGTGGTAAGAGCACAGTGCATGATGGGTGGATTCAAACTTTGCTACAGACTAAAGCCTAGAGGTGAGTCCATTATCCACGAGTCTGAACATTGAATCACCGACCTTCGGAGATTTCTCGATTATTAGAAAAGAATTATAAGGAGAGAAATTGTGGAAAAGACACTGGAAAAGATAAAAAGTGCAGAATATTTTCCAAAGTAGGAATCAACCAGAAATCCTCCAAGCAATGGCATTAAGGTGGTGACTCCTGACCAATAGTTCACACTTTTTGCTGCTGTTTTGACGTCTGGATGACCGTCGTTAGGTATATAATCAAACTTGTTCCTAATCCATAGTAACTCAGCCTCTCACTGAATCCAATTACTGTTGAAAAGGTAATATATCAATGTTTCTCATTTGCATAACCATGAAGGAACATGCATGTTAACAAAATGAAAACCTAATCACCTCTGGGGCGGAGCTAGAGTGTCGGCTACGGGTTTGGTCAAACCCAATATCTTTAGTTCAAACACTAGTTCCGCCTAACACCTCTTTAATCTTTTCTTAATCATGCAAATCAATATAATTGATTCAGGGTAAGCTCTTCTACAGTTATACTTGGTGGAAAGTAGTTATATTGGTCATGTAAAGGTTGTAATTCTTAATATAAACAATGATGCAAAGAAAAATATCTTCTGCCTTGAAACTGGCTAATTGTTTTAGTGACTGCTTAATATAAGCTAAACTTTAATTGTCACTGATAGCTTAGGACTAAAAATCTGACAGGAAAAGGTAAAAATATTTCAGCTATACAAATGAAACTATTTGGGTATGCATGGATAGAAAATACAACAATAACAACTGCGTCTCAGTTCCAAACAAATCGGGTCGGCTATATGAATTCTCACTGACTATCAGGCCGCCAATATTATACGGGTATGTTTTGATAGATGCTTACCAATAATGAAGAGGGAGGCTTTCCAGACGCCAGTTGAATCCCTAAGAGGAACTCTTCCTTTAAGATCCACAGAAGAATCACAAACCCATTTTTGCTCATCAATTCTTCTGGTTTTGCTCTCTTTATGTGCTCCATTTCCACATTTATGTTATCCATTTTTTGGCTGTAAAATACCAAATTAGATGGTATTTATTAGTGCTAAAGCGGATGAGATAACAAGTTGGTGGGAATTGAAAACTTTGGTTTGCTCACCTTATATAAGGAAGAGGAATTCATGTTGACTGCTATTGACAAAGTTTTCGAGTTGTATTTTATTTTAAGCAAAATACATAGTTTACCCTCAATCTTGTAGCGAAATTTCTATTACACACCTTTCTTTTGCGAGAAATATTTTACACACTCAACCTTTCAAAAGTGTGTCTAAGATACACTACTTTGATCAGATAGCACTTCCGTGTTTACATAAAAAAAAAAAAAAAAAAAGCACGTGAACCCATAAAAAAGCCCATTTTTTGCCTTCTCTCCCACAGGAACCCCTCCCCATCCCTTTAGTCCTCTTCCTTAGACCACCCTTCCCCTATCTTCTTCCCCAAATAGAATTTTTGAAACAACATAAAACTTTAGATCTAAAATTGAGCGGTTTTTGTTGGTTTATTGTCCAAATTTTGTGAAAACCATTTATTTGTGATGGATTTAAAAACTTTAACAGTAGTATTGAAGGTTTAGTGAAAAATTCTAGAATCCACCATTGTTGGGGATCGAAAAAAGTTTGAAAATACAACTGGGTCTTGTTGATTATTGGGTTGTTGAATTCAATTTGTTGCTCGATTATTTTCGACTAGTTGTTTAGATAGTGTGGTTGAATTTTGGTATTGTTAAAAACTTTCTCACAAACAACTATGGTAGAAGCAACAATGGTGCTTAAGATAGAAATGAGAAGATGAAGAAGATGAGTTTTAATTGTAATTTCTAATATATATTTTTTCTTTTTTAAAGTCAATGATACGTGTCACGACCCTATTAGGGCGTGACTTTCGCGTTATCTGAAAATTGGTCTAGCACAAAAGTGGTGTATCTTAGACACACTTTTAAAAGGTTGAGTGTGTAAAAGGTTTTTCGTGAACGTGAGGTATGTAACAGGAATTTCGCTGCAAGGTCGATGAATAAATTATGTATTTTGCCTTTATTTTATAACTGCACATATTAAACATTCTACAGTAGTGTGACCAACTTGTTATTCACAAGCAGGGGCATATCAATGAACAAGATATGAGTTTATTTGAACTCATAACTTTCGATTTAGATCATGCATATGTGTTGTGAGCACCTAATTTTTGACAATGTTTAGAGTTTTTATCACTTTCAATATTTAAATAGTTTTTAAGTTTAATCTTGATATTTTAGCTTGTATTTCACCTTTTTATAGGTTTTATTTGATAAAATTAAAAATCACAAACAAAAAAAAAAGAAAGAAAGAAGATTTAATTTGGACTAGTTCTCCTAAAGTCTTGCTTTGCTCAAATGTCCAAATCATAACCTAAATTGGGCAAAACCTGAATCCATTAGCCAAAAGCCCAATTTTTCTCAACCCTCTAGCCCAATTCCATACACACAAGATCTGAGCCCAATAAACACCTCCCAAAATAAAATCACTGTTAAGACCCGGTTGAGGTTCGAGGTCCGTGAGTTCCGTTCGGGATGAGGTTTGTCCGTCAGTCGAGTACGAGTTGGGTTTGAGATTTCCGGCATCCGGCGAGTGGATTTCGTTAGAGATCTGGTCGAAGGTCCTTGTGATTTTTCTCTTTGGTGGGTTGTTCTATTTAGCTGTTACTATACGATCTTGTTGGAGGCTTTGTATTAATTCGAATATTGAAGAAAGTTTGCAGCTATTTAAGGTCCACCCTTTATTTATTTTATCTCATCTCGTTATATCAGCTTGGTGAATGCTTTGGTTTTTTTTAAAATGTTTTTTTGTGATAGTATGCATTTATTTTGTTGACTTGATTAGTTTATTAATTTTTCTTGATATTAATTGTTTCATTTTTGATAATGGGATTTGGACCTATTTTGTCAGATTAATTTTGCTCTTAATGTGAATATGTTTATCTTGGTAAGTGTAACTGAATTCCAATTTAAGTACGGCTATCTTTTCCTATCAAGTTTTGGAGTTTATGTTAGAAATTTGATTTGATTACTCAATTTATTTCTTAAATACCTGAATAATTTAGCATGATCAAAACGTCCTCTGAGTAGTATAAAGTGGAATTTTAATATGATTTTAGTTTTCCTTTACTTTAAATTAATAGTTACAGTAGTTAGGCTATTGGGGAAAGTGAAGTTTGGTTTTGTCAAATTATATCGATGGGCCAGTTGAAAGAATGTGAGCCAAATGAACAATCTTGCATTATAAATGTATCCGTAGAAGATAAATTTCTTTTCTCCCACAATTTCAACTTCCATAAATCATGCCTTACAATAATCTCAAACTTAGAAAGAATAACTTATAAATATTTGTAGCTTGCTTTAGGCGTGATTAATAAATCATTGTGACTATGGGTACGGTTCACGTGGTATGGTCATGATACGTAAATCTCCATTCGAGTGTGTGTTTCACGTGACTCGACCATAACTTCGAATAATAATAATAATAATAATAATAATAATAATAATAATAATAATAATAATAATAATAATAATAAACATGTTGTAAATCGCGGGTGCGTTTCACGTGGCGCGATTCGCAGTGTGTACAAAAACAAACGAGTGCGCGACATCGCGACTTGTTCAAATAAATTTCATAAATACTAAAAGCGGTCAAAAGGTAAAAATATAAAATAGGTTTAAAATATGTATTAATCAAATAATTAGGCCAATTATTAATAGTTGAGCGACCGTGCTAAAACCACGGAACTCGTGAGTGCCTCACACCTTCTCCCGGGTTAACAGAATTCCTTACCCGGTCATCTGTATTCGCGGACCATAAATAAAAGTCAATTTTCTCGATTTGGGATTTAAAATAAATCGGTGACTTGGTACACCATAAAATTATTCCAAGTGGTGACTCTGAATTGAATAAAATAATTACATTTCGAATAATGTCACTTTAATTGGAAAAACTCCATCCATTCCTCGAAAAAAAGAAGGTGTGACATGTGTTAAAAAATTCACTAAATATGTACAAATTATAGATTTTGAATCTAGTAAGTTAGATGTAAGCTGTAAAATTTGCTCTAGGCAACTCAGACATCCGAAATAAGAGGGGTAAGTTAGGGCCATATAAAAACGAGTTCATAATTCAGTTATCAAAGCCTAAAGAAAAAAAAAAAAGAATCATGGATTTCCTAGTTTTTCCCCCTTTGGCAATTAATGATATGTCAAATTATAAGGAAGTATTCATTCCGTCTCAATTTATGTAATAGTGTTTGACTAGATAAGAAGTTTAAAAATAAAAGAAAGAATTTTAAAACTTATACTTAATTTAAAACAAGTCATAGAAATTTTTATGGATATGCAGGGTAAGACTGAGTACAATAGACCCTTGTGGTCCAGTCCTTCCTCAAACCTGCGTATAGCGGGAGCTTATTGCACCAGGCCGGCTGCCCTTTATAGAAATTTTATGGATATAAATCATTGCATTAAGGGCAAAATAAAAAGTTTAAGGTTAAATAATTATTAAATATAGAAAATGTTAGTTTTGTTTTGGATTAACTAAAAGAAAAGAGTGTCACCTAATAAAAAGATTAAAGAGTGTCACCTAATAAAAAGATTGCTGACTTTTATTTCTTATTTTTCTTCATGAAATTGGAATCTCTGTTTTATTTTTATAGCATTTTGATATTACAAGAATCTTAATTAGTTGAGGTTTGATTTTAGTTCATCTTCAATCATCATTCATATATACATTCAAGAACCAAAAAAATGAAAATTAGGTCAAGTCATTATTGTTAATTAGGCCATTTTTATAGTATAATTTGTTGCATTACTTCGTCCGATGATCGTTAGATGCACTTCTCGACCAGTCAGATGCATATTTAATTAAACTAATAGACTGCACTTCTCAAAGCATTTTTTTTCTCTAACTTGAGGTGTTTGACCAATTTCTTTTGGGAAAAAATACTTTTGGGAAGAAGCAGAAGCAGTTTCTGAGAAGCAGAAAAAAATAGCTTCTTCCCAAAAGCAGAAGTAGAAGCAGTTTTGATTTTTTTTCTTATCAAAAATACTCTTAACAAAATATAGTATATACCAAAATAACCGTTAAACCTAATACTTAGGATATTAATGTATAAATATTTCTTATTATTTTTAGGATAACTTTCTAATATATAGTGACTTTAGAGGTGAATGCTTTTATATTTGTTGAATGATTTTTAATATATTTAACTTATATTAAAAGAATTAAGTACTTTTAAATTTTATTTTCATATTTTTTACTTAAATAAAATAAAAAGATTTAATTATTGCCTTTAATAATAAATTTTTAAGATTATTTATTTACTTATAATATTAACTATTAAGCAAATCTATTTATTTCCTTATTCGTAATTTGATACTTAAAAGCACTTTCTGAAAAGCTTGGCCAAACACAAATTATTGCTCAAAAGTACTTTTCAGAGTAAATACCCAAACACAAACTGCTTCTCTGCAAAAGTATTTTTTTCAAAAGCACTTTTGAAAAAACACTTCTCAAAATAAGCTAATTTCTCCAGCTTGGCCAAACAAGCTATAAGTATCCTTGTTTTAAGAGTTTGGTGAATAATAATAATTATCAAGTACTAATTTCATACATTAAAAAAGTGGTAATCATGTGCTGTATAGGAAAAAATATGACATGGCACGTGGCCGCTTAAAGGGAGGACACGTGGAACACAAGATGGAGATGACCACCGAACATAGCTATTCCGTTTGTCACCGGAAGGAATAATGATCATAAAAGGAGTATTAAATACTTTGCGCCCAGTAACATTTAATATGGAATATTTTGCAGCACTAAGGGTAATGACCCGTTACAAGAAATTTGACATTTATGTCTAACGTTACATCTTCATCAATGACCCTCATAATTGACATTAAAAAAAGACATGATCCTAGGACTTCCTTCCCTAGACATAGCTATAAATAGAGAGCTCAGTTATCATTGTAAAAGAGAGAAATTCTCTGGCTAACTTATGTTACATTCTATACTGCATTTTAATACAATTTGATTCTCTCGCTTTTGATCTTATTATTGTTGTACCCGGAAACTTTGTTCCCAGACTCATTAGTTCTTCTGTTTCATTTACATTCTAAGCCTAAGTATTTCATATTTTATCAGTTATTTCATTACTTTTTGGATCAAATTAATTCACTTGTCTAGAAACCATGAACAAATTCAATTGTACCATTTTTCGGGTAAACAGTTTAGCGCCCACCATGGTGCCTAGACAACTGTGCTATTAACAGCACACGCAACCCTGAAATTCAAGGGGAACAACCTTATTTCGAGGATCAATCAGTGACACTCACAATGAGAAGAACGACGCCATACCGACGCATGGCGGGCGATTCCCTCGACAGGTTCGGGAGAGGACTCCTGATGATGCTGATCAGGAGCGTGTAGCGGGTGTAGTGAGGGTCTTACAAGAGCAGCATGCAATCATTCTAGGCCATCTCACACGGCAGGATCAGGTTATGACGGAACTAAAGTAGGCGCTATCAGGTGCTTCAAATAATGCGAACATGCGAGATCCAATTCCTCTTGAGGTTCCCGCAAACCAAACGACGCGGAGAGTCGACAACAACACTCCCAGGGGCGAAGTTGACTCCGATGGGGCCGGGGGAGTATATCCGGCCTCAACAATGATAACGATCCATTCAAGGAGGAACTTTTGCGGTTCATGAAGGAACTAAACGCCCGCATTGATCAAATCTCGAGCGCGCCACCAGTATTGAAGGACCCGAATTTGAAGAAGTATATTTAGTTACCATACAAGCTGAGTGTGGCCCCGAAACTAATCCCGAAGCGGTTCAAAATGCCCGAAGTGCTGAAGTATGATGGAACTTCAGATCCGCAGGAGCACATTACCACTTATACAACAACAGTAAAAGGAAATGATTTTGCTCCTCATCACAATGAGTCTGTGTTGCTGAAAAAATTTGGTGAGACTTTCACGAGGGGAGCTTTAACGTGGTATTCACTATTGCCCGAGCATTCCATAGATTCCTCTCGCAGATTCTTTCATCAAGACTCATGCCGGTGCCAGAAAGGTACATGCCCGAAAGGCCGACATATTCAGGATCGAGTCGAAAATAAGGATCAAAGACGATCAGGTTGACGTTCCATCGTCGACCAAAGGACGAGAGAAGAACAGAGAAATAATGAAAGATGATATTGACATGGATAAACAGACTTCGAGGGGCCGGTTTTTGCCCTACGAGCGGGCAGAAGGCCGCGGCAGGAGTTTTCGGATAGCAGACAAGTTCATCGTTGATAGAAGGACAGATCGTGGCCGGAACAACATATCGCTGCAGGATAAAGAAATCTGGGGGTCGTGAGATTCTTCTTACCTATAGTTACCAGAGTATAACTTCAATATAAGTGTAGTAGAGCTGGTGTCGGCCATATGGAATATCAAAGAGGCACGATTCCTAAGGCCTTTGAATTCCAATCCCAGCCAGAGGGATCGAAATTAATGGTGTGAATACCATGGCACTAACGGCCACCGGACTAGGGACTGCCGACAACTCCGGTAAGAAGTGGAAACGTTGTTAAAGAATGGTCACCTCAGAGAATTCTTGAGCGATCGAGCTAAAAACAACTATGGTCGGAACAGGGGCGATGCAGAAACCTCGAAAGCAAGAGAAAAACCTCCACGCCAAACGATCAACATGATCTTTGGAGGGAATGAAATTAGCGTGGTCACATTTTTGGCAGCAAAGAAGACAAAAGTGTTGATAACTTATAGTAAGAGTCTCCGGGAAGGCAAAATCACATTCACGGACGAAGATGCAGATGGATTACTACTGCCGCACAATGGCGCACTGGTAATTTCTTTAAATGTGTTAGATTTTAAAATTAAACGTGTTTTAGTGGATCCAGGAAGTTCAGCTAATATCATACAATGGAGAGTACTGGAGCAAGCTAAACTCATCAGAAATATTATCTCGACAACGAAACTCCTCGCCGGATTCAACCTCGCAAGCCTGACAACCCCGGGAGGGATTAACAAAGGCAGCACTCTTTGAAGTAGTAAATGGATACATGGGGTATAACATTATCTTGGGAAGACCATGGCTGCACGAGATGAAAGTCGTGCCTTCAACATATCACCAATTGTTAAAATTTCTGACACCCGAGGGGATCAAACAGATAAGGGGTGATCAACCGGCAACACTCTTCAGACCATTGCCACAGGCTCCTAGAAAGGTAAGGTTTCTTTTAATTTTGACGGACTATTTTTCTAAATGGGTGGAAGCAGGTCCTTAGCAGAAGATCAGAGAACGCAAAGTGATCGACTTACCTGTGGAAAAATATAATTTGCAGGTTTGGAATACCAAAAGAGCTTGCATGCGACAATGGGCCGCAGTTTATCGGCGCAAAAGTTACAAAGTTCCTTGAAGACTTGAATATAAAGAGGATAACCTATTGACCTTATCATCCGAGCGCAAATGGTCAAGCGGAGTCAACAAACAAACGGATTATTCAAAACTTCAAGAAAAGGTTGGAAGCAGCAAAAGGCAACTCGCCCGAAGAATTACCTGGGTTCTATGGGTCTACCGAACAACGACCAAGTCAAGCACGGGAGAGACCCTTTTTTTCCTTGTATACGGTGCAGAAGCTTTGATACCGGTGGAAGTGGGGAAACCAACCTTAAGGTATTTCGAGGCAAACGAAGGATCGAACAACGAAGCAATGCTAATCAACTTGGAGTTGCTCGAGGAATGCATGGACTTGGCACATGTCACTCAACTCGAGCAAGTTAGGCCAAACATAGGAAGGCCCTTATCGGGTTTCAGCTATCACTGGGAAAGGATCATACGAGTTGGAGAACCAAAATGCAGATAAGTTGCCCAACATCTGGAACATGGATCACCTCAAAAGATATTACTGCTGAAGAACAACAGTCAAACGGAAAGTATGTGCTGCACTCTTTTACCCTTCATTCAGTTTTTGTCCCAATTAGGTTTTTCTGGCAGCGACGGAAAGCATACTACGAAGATAGCGGTGGTAAGACCTTTGATAACAAGGCAAACAAACAAGTTTCCACTCGGGGATGATTAGATAATCTTTGCTTCGATAGAAAATTCCCACCGAGAAGTTAAGTTTGCTACCGAACAGGGGTTACCTGATCGTTCCCGAGCACAAATCACTAGAGGACTGTTAGGTATTCTTTCGCTCGATAGCATGGGTTCATAATGGGAAACAAGATATGTTGCCAAGTAAAGGATTACCTAGCAATTCATTGGTGGGATCTTCGAAGACACAAGACTTCTAGTGTTCCAATTCTCATTCTTCGCATTCGAACACTGGGGGAATGCTATGAGGATACGTCAACACTGAATGCCACGTCAACCGGGGAATGAAAATTTGAAACAGAATACATCATCGGGACCTGGGACTGCGCAACTAGCCCCGTAGAAACAAGTTGTACAAGATTAGCCACAAGTTATGGCAATTTTTTTATAGCCAAAAGTCATGGCAATTTCTTTTCTACATAGCAAAATGCTTATGTAAAATTTGAAAATAGAAGAAATTAAATGAAATGAAATCATTTTGTTTTTATCTTGTTTCTTGTCTGAACAATGATTAATTTAACCATTTGAAAGTTAAACAAGTACTTCAAATGTTTGTGCCGTAATGAATAGGAGACGTCCACTTCAAGAGCACCATAAATATAAGAGGCCCCTCTCTTATAAAAACCCTTACGTAAAAAGGTTGGTTCCGGAAGAATCAATGTCCGGAATCCATAATGCCATTCGGTAAAAATACACTCTAAGCTGCATACGAAAAAGACGTAAAAAGCAAACTTGCGCAAATACTTATTGAAACCCTCATGTAAAAGGTATAATTCTTGGAACTAAAATGCTTCGAAGAAAAAGCATCCAAGATTACACATAATAAAGCGCGAACAGAATAACATGTGCAGAATACTTAAGCAAGTATGAAAGTTAGAAGACTTGCATGAATATTTAAAATGCAAAATAAGACTCAAACGATACTTGAGCAAAAAATATGTTTTTATTTACAAGGGCGCGTCATAGGGATAAAGGTACAAAATAGAAAAAGAAAGGAAAAAGCTAAGCTTCAACGTCTCCGGAATCAGGAGGAAGAGAAGTATCCGCATCCCCGAGAGTTGGTTCCACCGATTGCTCAACATTTTCCCTAGCTTGGTCTTCGGCATCATCACTTTCCGATCCCTCTTCAGTTTTCGAAAACTCGGAACCAGAATCAAAAGAACCTGGAGCGTCAGACTGCACTGGGAGTCCATTTTTTGTAGACAACTCAAGCTCTCGGGCCTTAGCAATTTCGGCATCAATGTCAATGGTACCAGTTTTGGCCTCTTCCAAGGTTTTTCTCCTCATGCTATAAATGGAATAAATTTTTTCAACAATGAGGGAAGCCGCTCGGCGCTTGAGTTCTTCTTTGAGTTGAGAAATTTTGGCGAAAAGTTTTTCTCGGGCGGACCTAGCAGATTTGAGACTGACATCGAGCTCACGAACAGTTGAACTATAGAGCCTATTATGCTCGATAGTTTTCCTATAATTCTCCTCCAACTGGGCATCTTTCACTACCACAGCAACAAACTTTTCACTTTTGGAGTTTAAGGCTGCCTCTATGTTAATCAAGCTTTCAGCAGAGGCAGCCTCACAATCGTTTGCATAAAGAAAGACATTATGGACTTCTGCCCATTTAGCCTTGGCTTTATCAAATCTAACCCTCAGCGGCCCAATTTCTTGGCTAAGGGCCACCATTTCTTGCTGGCTCTGCTGCAAATGGGCCTCCAAAACAACGGTCTCGGTAGCCTTGGTCTCCAGTACCGAGAGGCGGAGAACAGTCTGGTCCCGTTCCGCCAAAAGCTGATCCCATTCAGAAGTAAGTTCTTCCTTCTCACGAATCAGCCTTTGGAGGCCCTCAGAAGCAAGAAAGTTGGCCTACAAAATAGGAAAAGGTAAAACTTAGAGTACATTTGTTCAAAAGTAGAAGAAATAACAAAAGAAGAAAGGAACGTACCACTGCGGCGTATGCATAACATTGTTCAACAAACACTCTCCCGAGAATGTTTGATTCTTCTCCTAGTCTTTTTCTGAAGATAGTTAACAAGCTCCACCGGCCTCAAAAGCAAGTTGCACCTGTTGGAGACCGAAAGGGTAACACTCCTCCTCCTTTGTGGATCTTTAGAAGGGGCAGCATAATTTTGCCCCAAATTGACATGAACTGGGGACTATGGGAGAGGTGCACCCTCTTCATGGTTAGGTACGACCGGTGGAAGTGATGTAGCAACTGCTGGTGGAAGAGTGGACAAAGATGGAAATGATGTGGCAGTTGCTAGTGATGGTGAAGGTGGAGATGAAGCTGATGGAGTTGAAGAGTGTGAAGCAACTGCATCAAATGCAGTGCTGGTTGTTTGATGCTCGCCAACCAAAGACGGCACGAACTCGGTACTCTGCCTTGCAGTACCGAGCACAATAATTGGGGCTCGACAACGGGAGTTGGCATTATCTACCAAATCAAATTCTCCCCAAAGTGACGAGATATCATCCTCGGTTGGTGTGACTGTCTCAACAGGTTGAGCATCCTGTTGAGATGATAAAGATCGTCGCCTTCTGTGTAAAGAAGCTCCCTCATCATTAGCTTCTTCATCATCATTGATCATCACGGTGTCTATGGCCAGCCCGGAAGGAGGACCAGTCATCATCACCACCGCAGATGACTCGGGGGCATCAACCTTTACCCCTTATTCTTTTCCCGGCCGCTGAGGAATGTCTTCTTTTTGGTTTCTTGTTCTCTAGTCGGGGACTCCGTAAAGAAATGTTTGCGCCCAAAGTAGGCCTGAAGACGCCTGTTCGAGTAAGTGTCTCCTGAAGCAGTTTTGCCACATTAGCAGGGTCAGCCAAAATATCCTCCTCAGGGACACCAACTGAGCCCGCAGGTAGACCTAATTTCGTGAGCAAGTTAGAAGGGTTCAACCAAGTTCTTCATATACAAAAAGTGGAAGCGAGGTAAATTAAAGTTACTATGATTTTTGGCCTTCCACCCGTATTTGATGGACAGTTCTTTCCACAAATGGGTTTCGGACGTTGTGATGTCCAAGATTTTCTGAACCCACCGGTCCAAGCCTTATATCACCGGTGGGATCCATCAAGTCGCTATAACAAACGAAGGTTGAAAGATCAATACAAGCATGGAAGAATATTTAGTAAGAAAAGATGTATTAAAGAGAACTTACGAGTGCGGTTCCAAGCAACCGGAAAGGATGAAGCTGTTATTGGAATAAGGTCACTGGTGGCGGCTGCAACGAACCGTTCCATCCACCCACGGTCGTTGTCGTCGTCCATGCTTGCAAAGGTTTATCATTCCCTCGCAGAAGATTTTGGGGGAATAAAGATTCATCATATGAGCTAGGATTAGCTCCTCCCCAGTTTCTAGGCACAAACGCCGAAGGCAGGCGACCGTCCTCCATACTGAAAGACTTACCTGTGCGAAACACACCTGGTAGCGAAGGCAAAACTCCGCAATCACGGAATCAAGCTCTTCGCTCATAGAAAATGCACCCAAAGTAAAGGGATACGTGAAACAAATATGTAAATCCTTCCCTGGGAAGGGTCACTCACTCCGATAGATCAGGAGCAACGATGTTCAACTCATGGAAGCGACAGTCTTCCTTCACAGCAAGAATACTGGAAGGGCAAATAAAAGAAGGGTACCTACTAACGGCCCATGTGCAAGGGTTAGCAGTAGGAAATTTCTCTTCAAAATCCTTCAAAGTACTAAGACTTCTTGGGATAATGGAACCCACTGTCGGAGGAACAGTATCCTCGGTTTTGTTCTTGCCCTTTGAAGAACTAGCACGTTTTGAAGAGGAAGCCATTGGAATAGAAGGAAAGAAAATTTCTGATTTGAAGAAGATTAGAGAAAAGTTGGGAAATAAAGGTGCAAATTAGAAGTTTGAGAGATTATGAAGTACATAAGAGAAAGATGATGCATATAACTAAAATTTTGGCGGATAAATTCATTGCCTTGATTACCTCGATAATCGGCAAAAGGCGTACTAAATCATGGGAAGACACAAGTTCGAGGCATTAAATGCGGAGAGACATGCGTCTAATCAACCGTCAGTGGCCTTCAAAAGGAATTATAGTAATTCCCGCCAAAAGAGTATTTCTACCAACTTCCCGGTAATACAGTTATGTCACCGGAAAGCAGGGGGACTATCTGTATAGGAAAAAATATGACATGGCTCGTGGACGCTTAAAGGACGGACACGTGGAACACAAGATGGAGATGGCCATCGAACATAGCTATTCCGCTTGTCCCGGAAGGAATAATGATCATAAAAGGAGTATTAAATACTTTGCATCCGCTAACATTTAATACGGAATATTTTGCAGCATTAAGGATGATGGCTCGTTACAAGGAATTTAGCATTTATGTCTAACGTTACATCTTCATCAATGGCCCTCATAATTGACATTAAAGAAGGGCATGATCCTATGATTTCCTTCACTAGACATAGCTATAAATAGAGAGCTCAGTTATCATTGTAAAGGAGAGGAATTTTCTGGCTAATTTATGTTATATTCTATACAAAATTTTAACATAATTTGATTCTCTCGCTTTTGATCTTATTATTGCTGTGCCCGGAAACCTTGTTCCCGGACTCATTAGCTCTGTTGTTTCATCTACATTCTAAGGCTAAGTATTTCATATTTCATCAGTTATTTCATTACTTTTTGGAACAAATTAATTCACTTGTCTAGAAACCACGAACAAATTCAACTGTACCGTTTTTCGGGTAAACATGTGCAAAGTGCGATTTACGTGGAACATAATACAGATGACTTTAGCAAATAACTTCTCCTTCTTGGCCATTTCCAACTATGTCGAGAATAAAATAACTTCTAGTTGGACAGTCGTGATGAATATAATCATTTATGTAATTTTTGTGTAAAAAATAAGATTTAACAATAAAACATGAATAGTGATATCTTATTCTCGCATATTGTTAACCCATGAAATCAATGAGAAATTGGAGGATTGGATCGAAGAGAACACCCTAATTATCTAAGTCGGTGAGAGAGAAGACACGAGAGACAACCGGGTAAATAAAATGTGATCCATTAATTTAGAATAGAGTCAAGTGACTCTATTTATATGTACAAGTGATTGTGGCAAAAAATGAAAATAACCGGACAAGGGTCGGATCCCTGAAGTACAAAATGAAAGATGGCCCAATAGGGAATAAGCCCAACTCTTCAGAAGCTCATCCGGGATATGGGCTTAGCATTAAGGGTCTCTCACCCCCACCCCACCCCACCCCTCAAGCTTGAGGGTGAGTGAACATCAAGCTTGAATAAAAGTCCGTGATGAGGATACACCTGTTAAGGCCTTGGTAAGCATATCGGCTTGTTTGGCAGAAGTGTGCACATGGTGAAGAGAAATCACACCAGAAGAAAGAACATCCCTAACATAATGACAATCCACTTAAATGTGTTTGGTGCGCTTATGAAAAACTGGATTTCTAGCAATATGCATAGTAGCCTGACTATCACAAAAAATAGAAATTGGAGAAGTTATAGACAAATCCATATTGGCAAGAAGCCTAAGCAGCCAAGAAACCTCAGCAACCACCTGTCTCAATGCTCTATATTCAGCTTCATCAAAACTTAAGGAAACGGTAGGATGCTTCTTGGATTTCCAAGAAACAGGAGAATCACCAAGAACAAAATATCCAGTAACAGATCTCCTTGAGATAGGGCAGGCAGCCCAATCTGAATCAGAATAAGCCTTTAGTGTGAAATCGGAAGAGCTGCTGAGTAAGATACCCCGAGTAGGGTCATTGGCAAGATATCTGAGAACATGTAGTGCATCCAACATATGAGGAACTTTAGGAGACACCAGGAACTGACTCAAATGTTGAACAGAGAAGGAGATGTTAGGCCTGGTGTGCTGGAAGAAGTTTAGCTTGCCAATCAAACTTTTGTAGGTAGAAGGATCAGAAATAGGATCGCCAGAGTCAATATGAAGCTTGTTCTGGGGATCAAGAGGAGTGGTGACAGGCTTAGTATCCAAACAATGAAATTCAGATAGAAGGTCAGTTGTATACTTGTGTTGATGGACTACATAACCACATTCTACCAGAGAAACCTCAAGACCAAGGAAATAATGGATAGAACCAAGATCTTTGATTTTGAATTGTTGATCTAAAAAGGCTTTCAAGTGTGCAATCTCTTGACCATTATCTCCAGCTAAAAGGATATCAGCCACATATACCACCAAAATGACAATGGAAGAGACAGTGATTTTGGTGAACAAAGCAGAGTCATTTTTGCTAGGGGGGTAACCTCTGGAAAGGAGAGACTGTGAGAGCTTTGCACACCATTGTCTGGAAGCCTGTTTTAGACCATAGAGGAATTTTTTTAACTTGCAGGCCAAATGAGGATCAGAAGAAGAAGGACCAACAGTCAAGCCCAAAGGGATTTTCATGTATACCTCTTCATGGAGATCTCCATGTAGAAAAGCATTGTTGGCATCTAACTGGTGGACAACCCAACCATGCTTGACTGCCAAGGTGAGAAGGCACTTGACAGTTATGATCTTGACAACTGGAGTGAAGGTTTCAAAATAGTTTGTGCCCTTTTTCTGAGAATCACCCTTAATCACTAACCTTGCCTTATCTCTCAATTGAACCATCAGACCTTTGATTGATTTTATATACCCATTTGCATGGTATGTCCTTCTTTTTTGGAGGCAAAGGGACAATATCCCAAGTCTGATTTGCCTCCAAGGCTTGAAATTCTTTAAGCATAGCATCCTGCCAGGCAGGATAAGGTGTTGCTTGATGATAAAACTGAGGTTCATGCTTGTGAATCTCAGTAGAGGTAACCTTGGAATTCACAGAAAAAGTAGGAATGGCTGAGTAACAGATATAGTCTTGAAGGTAGGCAGGTGTGTTAGATTCTCTAGTGGACTTCCTAAGGGGTACATGGGAAGGAATAGTAGAAAGGGTAGTAGAAGGATTAGAAGATGTGGCATGAGGAGAAGGAGCCACATGTGAGGTAGAGTGAGGAACCTGAATAGGGAAAGGTGCAGAAGTTGTAGGGGTAGGTAAGATATCTGTAAAAGAATCAGGAGAAGTAGGAAAAGTAGGAGGGGGAGATGAAGAATGGTAAGGGAAGATATATTCATGAAAAATGACATCCCTAAAAAATATGATAGAATGAAATGTAAAATTTGGCAACTTATACCCTTTCTTTCCTAAAGGATAACCCAGAAATACACATGGAGATGCTGTAGGTTAGAATTTATCCCTACCCACCTTTGGCAAAGTAGCAAAGCAAAGGCAACCAAAAGTTCTTAGATGAGAATATGTAAAAGAATGACCATGAAGTTTCTCAAAAGGTGACAAATTGTGTAAAGTACTAGAGGGAAACCTGTTGATTAAGTAGGTGGCAGTAAGCACACAATCACCCCAATATTTGAAAGGTAGTTTAGATTGAAATAAAAGTGCTCTTGATGTTTCTAAAAAGTGTTTGTGTTTCCTCTCCATGATCCCATTTTGTTGAGGAGTGTGGGGAATTATGGTTTGATGAAGAATACCAGAATCAGCAAAATAAGAAGAAATTTAAGAACTGGAACCTAGCTCAAATGCATTGTCAGACCTAATTGTTTGGACTTTAGAGTTAAAATAATTCTGGACCATGGAAACAAAAACTTTGATAATAGAAAAAGCATTACTCTTACATGAAAGTAAGTGTGTCCAGGTCACCCTTGAAAAGTCATCAATAATAGTCAAGAAATACCTAAAACCATTATATGTTCTTGTATGACAAGGACCCCATAGATCAATATGTACAAGTTGAAAAGAATGAGTAGACTTGATAGTGCTATCTGGGAATGAGAGTCTCTGTTGTCTAGCTAAGGGAAAAACAGGACAAATAAATGATTGTTTTGAAGACAATTTGTCAGAAAGAATTGAAATATATTTTATTCTATTAAATGGCATATGCCCTAGTCTTTGATGCTATAAAATATTAGCTTTATTAATAGAAGAAACATGATTACAAGTAGTGGTGCAAGCACTGTAATCACATTTACGAAATGAAGAAGTAGCTGAAATGGTATTTACAGATGAAACAGACTATGCCACAATAAGATCTGAATGAATGGCATACAACCCATTAGCAGCTCTACCAATTTCCAGTGGCCTCTTCAGAGAAGGGGCCTGTACATAATAAGAAATATTGGGAAAGAGGGTTGTACAGTGAAATTGATCAACTAACTGTGGCACAGAAACCAAATTGAATTGAAAAGAAGGAACTAAAAGAACATTTGCTAAAATGAGAGCATTACACAGTTTTAAAGAACTAGTGTAATTGACTTTTACTTTGTAACCATTTGAAAGTGTTACTAAGTAAGGAAAAGGTAAGGGTTGAATATTTTGTAGGAGTTCTTTATGTGGGGTCATATGATTGGTAGCTCCTGAATCTAGAATCCAAGTATTAACCTTTAATTGAGAAGCACAGCATAAAGCAACAGAATATTTAGCAAAGCTACAAAATACACCTGCAAATACTCCCATAGCAGAAGAGCCAATGCCAGGATCCTGAGTTACAACAGATATTTGAGACTGTTGAAATAGACTCATGAGATGATGATATTGCTCTTTACTGAACCCATGAACTGGACTTCCAGGTAAGACTTTAGGAGTTGAAAGAGAATCAGTTCTAGGATCATCAAACTGAACACATGCTACAATTTTCTGCCCTTTGGTAAATTTGAAGTCAGGAGGAAATCCATGTAGCCTATAGCACTTTTCAATAGAATTACCAGGTTTTCTACAGTATTTGCACGTAATGTTTGTCTTTTTATTCTCAAAACTGATCTTCTGAGAATAAGTCTTATTTACTGAAGTGTTTTGGACAGGAGTGGACTTGGCATGAAATGAATTGATTCTGAAAGAAATGGAGACCCTGAAGCTTGAATTTCCCTTTTGACTCTTATCATGTAATAACATGGAATAGGCTTTACCTAGGGAAGGCACATGATTCATCATAAGAATGTTACTTCTAACATTAGAGTATGTTTCATTCAACCCAGTAAGAAAATAAATGAGTTTTTGTCGTTCACTGCACTGTAGTTCTGCTCCACAAGTGCAAGCTGGACCAAACGAATCAGTCTTTAACTCATCTCATAGTTTTCTTAACCTAGTATAATAGCTAGCAATATTTTCTCTCTTTTGGTAAATTTGGCAATCTCTCTTTGGATTTGGTAGTACCTACTAGCATTAGACTGACCATATCTCTCCTCTATGTCCTTCCAAAGATCTCTTGCAGTGTCACAATGAAGTACAATGTCAGCAATATCCCTAGACACTGAGTTACTCAACCATGCAAAGACCATGTCATTGCATCTTAGCCAGTTGTCATACAAAGGAGAGTCAGGGGGTGGCTGAGTAATTCTCCCATTAACCATCCCGGCCTTGTTCTTAGCAGAGAGAGCAATAAGAACATTTTTTCTCCAAGATACATATCCAGTACCAGAGAAAGGGACAGTCACTAATGTAACTCCCGGATTATCTGATGCATGCACATATAAAGGATGGGAAGAATCAAGTGAGGTACTAGGGGGTGTGAATACCTAATTTTTGTACTATTTTAATACCTCCTAAAGTCCTTAGTGTTTTGTTGCTTTAATTATATTTCCCAATTTTTGTGTCTTTGATTGCATATTTCCTATCATAAAAATACCAAAAAATATTTCTTTCTTTATTTGTGCATTTTAGGAATTAACTAACTATTCAATTGGTGAATTAATCTAGTTAATTGATCATTTGAATAAGTTACTTAATTAATTTATTTGTTTGTGTAAATTTAGTTTAATAAGTAGGATTAAGAAAGAAATTGGGCCAAATTTGAAAGAGAAAGTGGCCAAAAGTGCAAGATAAGGGGCTGCCTTTGAAAGGGTCCAGAACGACGTAGTTTTGCCTCAAAACTACGTCGTTTCATTAAGTGACCCAAGATCAAATCTCACCAATTGATCTAATGGTCCTTATTTGATCTCTCAAGAGGTATTTAAAGCCTCAAAAATCTGAAAAATTCCCTCATTTCACCCATAACTCTTTCTCTCTTCTCTCTCTCTCTTCTCTCCACCGCCGCCGCCGCCGCCGGAAATCACCCATCGGCGGCGGACCACCTCCAAACACCTCAAAATTAACACCATATAATCTCCACAACCTCCTCTTCCCATATCTCCAAATCAATTCCTTCAAAAAACCCTCAAACTCCTTGAATTTTAGATCTAAGAAACTTTAGCCGCCACCTTTTGGTCCAAATTCTTGAAGCTCCGGCCAATACCACCCTACAATGCATACATGAATGGATAGAGATCCACGAGACCTATCTTTTCCTACCCATTTCACCCCCAAAATCCCCGTCGTCGCCGGCCCGCTCCTCGCCGCCACCACGGCTCCACCGCCTCACCACCGCCAAAATGCCCCAAACCCCCATTTTAGCTATTTTTCGGCTTCATGTTAGGTATAATCGTCATCTCTTTAATTAATTTCTGATTTTTTTAAATTTATTTAGTAGATTAGTTTATGATTTTTTTTATTTTTTTTATTTTTTCTGTTTTGGTTATTTCTTGTTAATTAGAGTTTCAAGTTAGGTTTATTTAATTAGCTATCTCTATTTAGTTTAGTGGTTTGTTAGATTCATTATTGATTTAAACATGATATTTAGTGTATTAGTTAAATCGTTCACTTAGTTAGTCGATTATTTAGTTGTTGTTAGTCGTTGTTCGATTATTAACGATGCTCGTTCTGTTTTGAGCATTAGTTTGTGAATTTAGTTGTTTGTTTAGTAATTAGTTTATACAAATCCAATTCATTCCCATCAAGTTGGTTTTTATACTTAGTTCAATTACGTTTTTAGTCTCGTCTATACTTTGTCATTTCATAGTTGTCCAAGTTTGATTTGTGTTGAGCAAGTAGTTTGTTGTTGATGGTTAAAATCTGAAGTTTAGTTTATTTTATCACAAAATAGGGTAATAGTAGCTTACTTTTACTAGTAGGGTGGCTGAAAGGACATTTTTTCTCCTTGCTTCTGACACAGCAGATTTTCAGGTTGTCCTTTCACCTTTGGGACAGACCTTGAACAGTGTTTAGCACACAAAGTCAGTCTTTTGGACAGATTTTTGGTGAACCAAAATCTTTCCAAAAATCTAACTTTATTTGCCTATTGAAAGGGCTGCTTTTCTCCTATAAAAGGGAATCTCTTATACTTAGAATGCAGAGTTCCTTACTCACTGAAAAGGGGGACACTCTATCTTATACTTAAACACATCTTGGAGAGTTGCAAAAAAGACATATATCTTTGAAAAAAATCAGCAGCTTAATACATATAACAAACTGAAATTTCAGTATTTTGTGAGGATTATTTGAGTGCAAAAACCTCGAGAAAAATAAAAAGATCCCTTAGGCAATTTGTGAAGTTGATAGCTACCAGTTTCAAGCATCTTTGTTGAGTTTTCTGGGTTGTCTTAACACTTGAGTTGCTGCTGTTTCTACTGTATTTGCTGCTGAGTTTTTTGTTGCTGCACTGCTGTATTTTATTATCCACAAACCAGGTAACTTTCAAATTCTTATATTGCAGATTCTTGATGATAATAAGAAGGATTTGATCCCGGTTTGGTTGATAGAACATATTGGATCTGATTTTGTTTCAAGATGAATGTTATATTAGTATTATCATCATGTAAATCTGTTAAAGATTAGTTAAATTATCATTTTCTTCTTTATATATGTGATTGAAATTGCATTCTGTTAAGATTACTTAGTTTAAGGAAAAGATAAAGACCCCACTTTTAACCATGTTTGTTTAGTTTGGGCTCTTTTCCGTGAGTTACTTTCATGGTTCATGTATAATTATCTAAGAAAGACTTCTAACTTCAAATATTTTGATGCTTTAAATTATAGTCAACATAATGTTATACTTAATATAGTTCTTCTCTTTAGCATTGAAGTATTACCGTTTTTTTGTAGTTCTTATATTTAGTCATGATTTTTATGTTGTTAATGAGTGTAGTTTGATTAGTGCCATGTTGGTGTAGATGAGTAGAAATATTATGTTAGTCTTTAAGAAATAAGTTGGTTAAGAAGATAAAAGATAATAATTAGCATGTAAGTTTCTTTTATGAAAAAAATAATTTTTAGTTTGGACATCAATGTAAGAAGCAATTTGGGTTTAGAAGAATACTTGTTATTTTGTGTTGTCTCGGTCATCGAGGCTCTTAAGCAACATGGGCCAAATAAGCTAAAATTTGTAGGCCCAATGACAATAGAAAGTAAGATGGGTATTTTCTTTAAAACCAATAAAAAAATTTTGTTAAATAAAATAAGTGGCCCAATACCATAAAAGTTTAACATAAGTTTACCCGGGTTTAAAGTCTTGCATTAGTGAAAATTATTTTTAATAATAATATTATTTTTTTTTCAGTCGAACAAGTAATAAATATAAAAAAGAAGCGCTTTTTAATTAATTTAAGCGATAGGCAATTTTAGGCACGTTTGAGATGTAGACCATGTGTTCATACACGGTCCTTGGTCGTTATTATTATTATTATTATTATTATTTTTAATAAAGTAGTCATGTGTGCATTCCCGCTCCTTGACTCTTTAATATTAATTGTATTTAAACCATGTGTACCGACACGTTCTTTGTTTTAATACATATAATCAAATAAGGACCTTGTGTGCTTGCACGCTCCTAGGCCAAAATTATTAATTATTAAGCGGTACTAGACAATAGTAACTTAAGGCAAATAATACACACTTTATCCAAAAATAATTCAAGCCAAATTTTAGTCAATAAAAGCGACCGTGCTAGAATCACGGATTCGGGGAATGCCTTACACCTTCTCCTCGGTTAACAGAATTCCTTACCCGGACTTTGTTTTCGCAGACCAATAATAATAGAGTCAAATCTTCCTTTGATTAGGGATTCAAATAAAAGGTGACTTGGAACACCAACAAAATCAATTCCAAGTGGCGACTCCGTAAATAAAATAATCCCTACTCAATTTTGTCACTTTAATTGAAAAAATCCTTTAATCCACACAATATTACTCTGCGGGTAGAAAAAGGGGTGTGACAGCTCTGGCGACTTTGCTGGGGACATTAAGAATTCGAGCTTGTATATTGACTTTATTTGGCTTTATTAATTTTTGTATATATTGTGATTTATTTGGGCCTAATTTGTTACTTGTCCACTTTATACTGTTTTGATATTATTGAACTGTACATATAAATTGTATCCTCTCTCGCACCCCTCTAAGTCTTCTTATAGTTAGTTATGTTGTGTTTGCCTACCAGCATCACAAAATTTCTGTCTTGAGATAAAGCCAGTTAGCCTACCAGCTTCTGGTGAAGGATTTAGTCACACATGCTTAGGCGAGAGAGTCGTTAGCTAGCCAGTGTTGTTCTACTACTGTTGACGCTTGACGCTCCTCGGCTCGGGTTGTCCGCTCGAGTAAGCCAGTCTAGACACCTTCTCCATCAGGATTTCAACCTAGAAGAACCTACCTCATGCCGGATATCCCTAGTAGGTTCACTTTATTTGCATCACATGCATTTGACTTAGCGAAACTCGGCACAGGGGTCGGGTCCGTATAAGACAGGTATCCTCTTTGAGACCATAACGTTCACTTATGTGCTACATGTTACTTTATTTGGGAGGCTTGCATGTCGACCGGCTTTAGGGTGGATTAGTTGAACAAGTAGAGAAAAATAAAAAAAAAATAAAAACATGCTCCCAATTTCCATACAAATGTTCGTTCTTTTAAAAAAAAAAGTGATTTGGTGTGTTTGGTTTGGTGTCCATGATTAATTTTTCATAAAGAGAGAAAATATAGTTAGTTTCATTGGAAATTTTATCACCAAACTACGCGGGTTTGATTCTCACCGGATGTGAGATACGTAGGCAACCTCCATCAGGTTCAACCCACATTTTTCAAAAAAAAAAGCATAAAAATTACGCATGTGCATAAACTTTTCAAAAAATAAATTTGCTATTTTTGGTCACCTTTTGTTGTTTGGCCCTCGTGTCTGGACATTTTGCCGAGACACCCTTAAAACCTTCAACGGAAGTACCGAAGGGCCATTTTTGGAAAAATGGCCATTTTCTTTATTTTTGTCTACCTTTTATTGTTTTGTCCCTATGGTCGTAGTATTTGCCGAGACAACCTTTAAGCCTCTCTCGGGAGTATCGAAGGGACGTTTTTGTAAAAATAACCATTTTATTTATTTTATCGACTTTTTATCATTTTGTCCCTATGTTCGGCTATTTTGCTGTGACTGCCCCAAAAGCTTCTTTGGAAGTGCGAAAGGTTCATTTTTGTAAGAAGGCTTTGTAGTCCAGTTTTGTCTCTTGTACGAACTACGCGCACTCGATTCCTGACCCTATGTAAAATATGTAAGCAACCCTTTTATGGTTCGGTGCCTCGTCCAAATCGGTCAAGTCTTACCATTATGGTCACAATTGAATGATCTTTCGAAATTGTATCATCTCCCAACGAGAGTGTCCGCTCAATTTCAGTAAACCCTCACTTCAAAACACGGTTAGGGTCGGTTACTTGAGTCCCACATTGCCATTTCTAACTTTCATGAGTCAAACCCCAAGGCATCAGAGATTTTTGTATTATCTAAGCTTGCATCGGTCCTAACCTCATGTTCTACTACTTAGGAGCGATATGGATACAATGAAAAGAAGATCTGACAAAAGACCGAAAGATGACGAGCCCTCACAGATTTGGCTTGTGCATAAAACACCCCGGTTGTTGAGACAGTGGTGGGAAAATATGGGCATTTGTGGGCAGGAAAAGATAAAGGACCATCTGGGTCACTTTATGAACATTATGGAGATCAACCCAAGGAGGGACTTAATCGAGGCATTGGTGCATTTCTGGGATCCTAATTACAACGTATTCCATTTTAATGGTTTTGAAATGACTCCCACTTTGGAGGAGTTAGCTGGATACACAAGGTTAGGTGATGATCTTCGGAAGAAGAGACCTTTGGCCTCAAGGGATGTCACTGGCAGTGAGTTCCTTGAGCAGATGACAATCAGCCAAAATAAAATAGCAAGTGTGGAACGAGGGCACGTCCGATTGGATTTCTTGTACGATAGGTATGGGTGTCCAGGTGGATTTTCAAAGCACGGAAAGGAGCTTGATAATAAAATTGGATACAAAGCTTGGCAAAGCCATGGGCGGAAAGCATTCCTAGTGGCATTTCTAGGGACAATGGTTTTCCCGAGGCATGACAAAAATATTGATATTCGATTATCTGGCATAGTCACCACTTTATTGCATCGAAAGGACGTCACTATCATTCCTATGTTATTGTCTGATATTTACCGTGCCCTGACCAAGTGTCAAGAAGGAAAAGATTTCTTTGAAGGCTGTAACATCATACTCCAAATATGGTTTTTAGAGCACCTTCTCAGTCATCCAACACGGGTAAATTTTAGTGTTCATTGGAGCCACAATGAGCTTGGAGATGAGTTTGAAGATTTGACTGAAGACAGTAGCTTTCCCAAGGGAGTCGAAGCATGGAGAGGGCATCTTCAAAAGTTGACCGCTATTGAAATCACATGGAACTACCACTGGTTCTCACCAAAAGAAGTCATATACAGATCCTACCACCATTCATTTTTGATTTTGATGGGTCTTCGGGGTTTTCAACCATATGTGCCTATGAGAGCCCTACGCCAGTTAGGTCGAAAACAAGTAGTGCCCATAGTGGAGCACATGCAAAGATTCACATGGGAGGTAATATCAGAGGATCTTGTTCGTGAGGCTTATGCTCAACAGGTTTGGGATGAAATTAAGGTGCTTGAATCTCACACTATGGTGGACGATCAGGATCGAGGAGAGTTAAACCCGGCATATTTTGAGTGGTTCTATGACCAAGATGCTTTTAGATCCAGGCAAGAGACAGTTCTGAAGAGCACGACAGAATGGGAGACTGAAATCAGAACAAGAGTAGGGCATGCCAAGGAAGAAATAACAAGAGATTATGAATCCATCATCCGGGCTCTACGTAAGGATATAAGTATCGCCAACGTGAATATAGATTTGCAGTGCATTGAGTTTGAAGAGGAGAAAATCAGACTGACACATGGGGTTCAAGCACTTCAAGCACAACTTCGGCAAACGAGAATAAGGGTTGTTGCTCAGCAATATGCAGCCATTCCAAAGCACGAAGAAATGCATCACAGCCTTATCATTCATGATCTAAGGGCTCGGGCCAAGGCTGCAGAATCAGGTAAGAACCAGGTAGAGAATGAGCTAGCAAAGGTCCAGAACCAGCTAAATCTAGCGTTACAATGCGAGGCGGATATATCGGACATAGCCAATAACCATGAGCGACAGATCCAGTTTTTAAGTCAGAGCCAGGAGCATGTTAGAAGGAGGGTCTATGAAGTGGCTACTTATACCGCTCGAGGGTGTGTGACTTGTCAGGGTTTGACCCGAGAGCAATTTGCTACGGTAGCGCCCAACTTTGCACGCCACATTGCCAGAGACTTGAAGCGCATATACCATGATATGGAAGATAAGCCGCAGGAATAAACACTTTAACTACACTGATGCCGGTGGATTCTCATGCAGAGATTAGAGTCTTCTTTTAGTTGGCAGTCCACTTTGATTGTTCATTTGTAGTCATCGAAACTGTAAAAGTCTTTTGGTGTTTTGAGCCTTGTTGTTTTGCCTTTTATTTTTTTATTTTTTTTATTTTTTAAAAGTTTTTTTTGAGTCGGGTCTAGTCTTATTTAAATATTTGTCTTTTTGGTTGTATCTTTATGTAATTTTCCTTTGTCTTGTATTAAAAAAAAAATCCAAAAATCAATGAAAAAGATTTTGTTTTAGAAAAATTCGAAAATGAAACAAAAAGATGTTGTTTTTTGTACATTAAAAAAAAGGAAGAGAGGAAAACTTTGTTTCGTAAAAAAAAAAATTATCATGTCCCTGAACTACGAAACGATCTGATTCATGTGGCGACATGATACGTAGGCAACCCCCAAAAGGTTCGATCGAAATATTTCTCAATAATTCCAAAATAAAGGGAAGAAGATAAAAAGGAGTAAAAAAAATAAAAAAAAATAAAAAGAAGAAGAAGAAGAAAAGAGAAGAAAGAGAGAAAATAATATGCAGCAACCTTATAAGCCGGAATGAAATATGAAGCCTTCCAAAAGCATATTAGAAGTGGTGATATTGTTAGGATCATGGCATATTACGTCTGACTCATATCTGTAAAATGCTTAACCCTAACGCGTTTGTTGTCTCTTATCTAGTAAGCTTAAGGTGGTTGGTTTGTGGTGAAACTGGCAACACACCATTACTTCACTAGATCTAAGGGAGCAGTAGTAATGACCAACGATGATGAGATCGAGCTGATCACTGACGACCCCCAGGGTCAATCAGTTGAACAAGAGTCGGAGGAAATAAGAAAATTGAGACAGCAATTGTGTGATGTATATCAAGCTTGGGTGTCTGGTCAGCCTCCACCCCGTGGTCCCTCAGAGGGAACTTCCACCGTACCCCTGGCTACTCAACCACCGCTCCATACAACGAGCGACCACATCCTACCACCAGGGTATGTGCCAAATTACAGCCTCCACGTTGCTCCTGGTACCTCTAATGTGCGACCTCCAGTCGCACCGGTCAGGAACACTCCTCCAGTCGTGTCTGGTGCACCGGCATACACAATCCCGCCTCCACCTCCTGTGACGAGGCCAATCAACGAGACACCATCTCATGCTTATGATGGCCAATACTACTCTCCAAATATGGCTTTCGGGGTCTTGGCTCCATATAATCAGACTCCTCAGTATGAGTCACCAGTGGAAAACGAAAAGCTTGTCAAGACGGTTGAGCCGGATGAGATGGCCAGGAAAATGAAAAGTCTTGAACAAAACATAAAGAACATACAGGGACTAGGGGGTCACAAAAGTGTTTCGTTCAGTGATCTATGCATATTCCCTCACATCCATTTGCCACCAGGTTTTAAGACCCCAAAATTCGAGAAGTATGATGGATACGGCGACCCTATCGCCCATTTGAAAAGGTACTGCAACCAGCTGAGGGGTGCAGGTGGAAAAGAAGAATTACTGATGGCTTATTTTGGGGAAAGTCTTGTGGGGGTAGCCTCCGAATGGTTCATTGACCAAGATATCTCTCACTGGCATGTCTGGGACGACATGGCCCAAGCCTTCATTAAACAATTTCAATATAACATAGATATTGCGCCGGATCGCAATTCCCTGTCCAATATGAAGAAAAAGCCAACTGAAAGCTGTAGGGAGTATGCAATCAAGTGGAGGGAGCAAGCAGCTAGAGTTAAGCCACCCATGGATAACCACGAGTTGATCACTATTTTTCTGGAGGCCCAAGAGCCTGATTACTTTCAGAACATGATGTCCGCAATGGGTAGACCTTTTGTGGAAGCGATCAAAATAGGAGAAATGGTCGAAAATGGCCTCAAGACTGGCAGAATTGTAAGTCAAGCTACTCTCAAAGCCACCACCCAAGCTATCCAAAATGGGTCGGGAAGTTTGGCAAATAGAAAGAAGAGAGATGAAGGGTCCATGATGACTTCGGGATCTAGGGAAGTTCAAAGAGGGGCATCGCACCCTTATGTGCAAGTTCAGCAGGGGCAATCCAGCTACCCTCAACATTACTATCCCCCTCCAATTCCTCAGTACTCCGTGGGACCGCCACAATATACAGTGTTTAATGCTCAATCATATGCTCGTCCTCCCAATCAATAGGTACGGGCACCAGCTCCAAGATTCCCCCGACTTCAGCAGCAAAAATTTCGGGCACCCTACAATGCTCGTCCTAGGCAGGATTATGGTCGAGAGCAGAGGCCGGTGGAAAGATTTACTCCATTGGCTGAATCATACTCTAGTCTGTTCCAGAAGTTGAAGCAGATGGGCGTGATTGGACCCATCGCTCCCCACCATATGCATCCTGATTCGCACGGATTTCAAGTAAATGCTAGGTGTGAGTACCATTCAGGTGCTCCGGGGCATAGCACTGATGACTGTTGGACCCTGAAAAGAGCCATAGAAAGACTCATTGTTGAAAAATTGATTGTAGTCACGAATGGCGAGGACCCTCCTAATGTGACCAATAACCTGTTGCCAGTACACAATGATGTTCATTTTGTGGGAATGATTGGACGAGATCATGTATACAAGCCGGTTGGTCGAGCAAAAATGACAGTGGTAACAATTCAAGAGGGAACCAAACTGGAAGTAAGTCCAAGCCTAGATGCACCGTTGATTGTGAAAGGTGCCCAGAGCTCAGAGAGGAAAACTTTATTTGTTCCAAAAATCTCGAGGTTGGAGGTTCGCTCCTATTCTCCAAGCCCAAAGTTATACATCCTTGGAGGTCACCCCATCACAAAGGAGAATCAGGGCGGTACGACGGGCATAATAGAGCCGATCATAATCAAGCCTGCCACATAACCCCGTGTAACAAATACGAAAACCATCCCTTGGAACTACGACAAAACCGTAGTAACCTACAAAGGTAAGGAAATCATAGAAGAAGTGGGGGAAACTGGAGGTTTGACTCGATCAGGGAGGTGTTACTCTCCAGAAGAGTTGAGGAAGGCTAAGCAAATCAGAGAAGGCCAAATGCCAATAAAGAAACCGGTCACTGAAGAAGAGGCGGAGGAGTTTTTGAAAAAGATGAAAGTTCAGGATTACTCAATCATTGACCAGCTGAGAAAGACTCCTGCCCAAATCTCTCTGTTATCTCTGCTTATACACTCAGGAGAGCATGCCCGTGTACTAATCAAAATCCTGAACGAGGCACATGTCTCAGAGAATACCACCGTGAATCAGTTAGAGAAGATGGCCAATAGATTTTTTGAGGTTAACAGAATTTCCTTTACTGATGATGAACTTCCTGAGGAGGGAGCCGGTCACAATAGGGCTTTGCACCTGATTGTCAAATGTGAGGGGCATTATGTGAAGCGAGTCATGGTTGATGGAGGCTCGACTGTAGATGTATGCCCTATCTCTACCTTGCAAAGCATGAAGATCAATACAGACAGGATCCGACCCAGCAATGTTCGTATCCGGGCTTTTGATGGCTCAGCGAGAGATACCATTGGGAGATCAACCTCACCATGACGATTGGGCCTGTTGATTTTGAAATTGTCTTCCAAGTAGTGGACATGGAAACTTCTTATAACTTTCTTCTTGGAAGGCCATGGATCCATACGGCCCGAGCTGTGCCATCCACGTTACATCAGATGCTCAAATTCGAGCACAACATGCAAGAAATTATTGTTCACGGAGAAGACGAGTCATCCATTTATAAATACCCGTTAATCCCATGTATTGAGGCCAAGGAAGGATGTGAGTCTATTGTCTATCAGGTTTTTGAAGTAGTTGTTGTGGACCATGTTGAGGAAGGAAAACCCATTCTACATCTGCGTCTCTCCGCCACATCCGTAATGGTGGCTGCACTTATGATGAGACAAGGTTATGAGCCAGGAAAAGGTTTGGGGGCATCATTGCAAGGAATTTCAGAACTCATTTCTCCGTTCAGTAACAGGGGTACTTTTGGTTTAGGCTTCAGGCCAACACAAGCAGACGAAGACAAAGCCAAGCACCGCAAAAAGCATGGGTGGGTCTTGCAGCAACCTATCCCTCACATTTTCTACACTTTTGTTGAGCCATGATTCAAACATGGTCAAAATTCCTCGGCGCATGCAAACATTGATGAAATTTTCCATGGCCTCAGGCAGATGTTTTTTGAAGTGAATATGATCCAGGATGGTGAAGGCACTAGTCGTGCCGATATGCAACTAATTGGCCCAGAAACCATGCTCAATAACTGGGAAGCAACTCCTCTCCCCACAAGGAAGGAGTCTTGGTAGTTGACTCTTGCAGCTTCTTTCTTTTGTACTTTGGGTTACTTTCAGGGTTGTAATCCAAATATCTTAGTATGATTGTTTTATTTTGACGTTAACCCTTATATCCTTTCAAATTCAATGAAATGCAGTTCATTTTCGTATTAAACTTTGTATCTTTTCCTTTTCCTAATTCCTGCCATTTTATTTCCATTTCAGTTTTGTTAATGCCGGCTTTAATAACATGACATGCATGCGGAATTCACGCCCAGATCTCAAAAAGCTGTCTAATTTCAAAATAATGCATCAAGAGGTCGAATATGATGAAGATAAGGTTTTTGATGAAATAAAAAGAGAGTTGGAACAATTTGAAAACAAGCCTAGGCCCAACCTCAATGAAACTGAGCCAATTAATATCGGAGGTCATGAAGAAGTCAGAGAAACAAAGATAAGCATTCACACTGAACAAAAAACCAGAGATGCCTTGATTCAACTTTTATTTGAGTATAGAGATGTGTTTGCTTGGTCTTATGATGATATGCCGGGTTTAAGTGCCGATTTAGTTGTTCATAAGCTTCCTACGTATCCTGATTTTCCACCAGTCCAACAGAAGCAACGTAAATTTAAAACGGACATGAGTGATAAAATCAAAGAGGAAATAATGAAGCAATTGAGCGCCAATGTTGTAAGAGCCGTACGATACACCACCTGGGTGGCAAATGTTGTGCCCGTGCCAAATAAAGATGGAAAAACTAGAGTCTGTGTTGACTACAGATACCTGAACAAAGCAAGTCCGAAGGATAATTTTCCTTTGCCGAACATCCATATTCTTGTAGATAATTGTGCAAAGCATGAGATACAGTCGTTCGTGGATTGCTATGCTGGGTACCACCAAATTCTAATAGATGAGGGTGATGCAGAAAAAACCGCTTTCACCACTCCGTGGGGTACCTATTGTTACAGGGTCATGCTATTCGGTTTAAAGAATGCAGGGGAAACTTTCATGAGGGCCATGACCACCATTTTTCATGACATGATGTACAAAGAGATTGAAGTATATGTCGATGATGTCATCATAAAATCAAAGACACAGGTTGATCACGTGAATGATTTGAAAAAGTTCTTCGAACGGCTTCGAAGGTATGACCTTAAGCTCAATCCAGCCAAATGTGCGTTTGGGGTTCCATCTGGGAAACTCCTTGGTTTTATAGTCAGTCGGAGAGGCATCGAATTGGATCCATCTAAGATAAAGTCCATTTGAGATCTGCCACCCCCGAAGAACAAAAAGGAGGTCATGAGTTTGCTCGGAAGGTTGAACTACATCAGTAGGTTCATTGCTCAACTAACAACCACGTGCGAGCCCATCTTTAAGTTGCTGAAAAAAGATGCTGCAATCAAATGGACAGACGATTGCCAAAATGCTTTTGACAGGATCAAAGATTATCTATCAAAACCCCCTGTACTGGTCCCACCTGAACTTGGTAGGCCTTTGTTTTTATATCTATCGGTGATGGATAATTCCTTTGGATGCGTTCTGGGGCAACATGATGCAACAGGCAAAAAGGAACAAGCAATATATTATTTGAGCAAGAAGTTCACCAATTATGAGGTTAAGTACACCCTTTTAGAAAGGACATGTTGTGCCTTGACTTGGGTCGCTCAGAAGTTGAGACATTATCTTTTGGCCTATACTACTTACCTCATATCCAGAATGGATCCTCTGAAGTATATCTTCCAAAAGCCAATGCCCACCGGCAGGCTCGCAAAATGGCAAATCCTGCTCACAGAGTTCGACATCGTCGATGTCACTCGCACCGCGATGAAAGCACAGGCTTTGGCTGATCATTTTGCAGAGAATCCAGTTGATGATGAGTACAAG
Organism: Nicotiana tabacum; assembly: GCF_000715075.1. Lineage (NCBI taxonomy): Eukaryota > Viridiplantae > Streptophyta > Magnoliopsida > Solanales > Solanaceae > Nicotiana > Nicotiana tabacum. The sequence goes on along the minus strand of NC_134103.1, from coordinate 98,006,539 downwards.
CCACTTACCACATACTTCCCAGATGAAGAGGTCAACTCAATAGAGGAAGTAGTTCCAGACGACAACCCCCTATGGAAAATGTATTTTGATGGAGCTGTCAATATCAAAGGAGTTGGGATCGGGGCAATCCTTATCTCACCTATTGGACAGTATTACCCTGCAACAGCCCGACTTCGATTCTTCTGTACCAATAATACAGCAGAATATGAAGCCTGTATCATGTGTTTGAAAATGGCCCTCGATCTGGATGTGCATGAACTATTGGTTATGGGAGATTCTGACTTGCTTATCCGGCAAGCCCAAGGCAAATGGGAGACTCGAGACATCAAGCTTATTCCATACAGACAATGTGTACAAGATTTGAGCAAAAGATTCAAAACCATCAAGTTCAAGTACATTCCCAGGTTTCACAACGAGCTAGCCGATGCTTTGGCTACTTTAGCCTCGATGCTCCCTTATCCGGGAAACACCCATATCGATCCACTAGAAATCCAAGTTCGGAATCACCACAGTTACTGCAATACAATTGAGACGGAACCAGATGGTGAACCATGGTATCATGACATAAAACGATTCCTGAAAACGAGAGAATACCCAGAGCAAGCCAAGGGAGATCAAAAAAGAACTATAAGGCGGCTCGCCAACGGTTTCTTCCTGAATGGGGAAATTTTGTACAAAAGGACCCCAGATTTGAACTTGTTGAGATGCGTAGATGCCACAGAAGCTGAGCAGATCATGAATGAAGTGCATTCGGGGATATGCGGACCTCACATGAATGGATATGTTTTGGCGAAGAAGATTCTGCGGGCAGGGTATTATTGGCTTACAATGGAGCGAGATTTCTTCAGTTTTGTTCGCAAGTGTCACCAATGCCAGATTCATGGTGACCTGATTCACTCGTCACCTTTGGAGTTGCATCCCATGTCCTCTCCTTGGCCTTTCATTGCTTGGGGAATGGATGTTATTGGGCCAATTGAGCCAAAGGCTTCTAATGGGCATAGATTCATTTTGGTTGCAATTGATTACTTCACCAAGTGGGTGGAGGCCGTCACTTTCAAAGCAGTCACCAAGAAAGTAGTGGTAGACTTTGTTCATTCCAACATCATCTGCCGCTTTGGTATCCCAAATACCATTATCACTGACAATGCAGCCAATCTCAATAGTTATTTGATGAAGGAGGTATGCGAGCAATTTAAAATTATGCATCGCCATTCTACCCCTTACCAGCCAAAAGCCAATGGAGCCGTTGAAGCGGCGAACAAGAACATCAAGAAGATTCTTAGGAAAATGATCCAAGGTTCGAGACAATGGCATGAAAAGTTGCCTTTTGCTCTTTTGGGATACCGCACGATTGCTCGTACATCTGTTGGTGCAACTCCTTATCTGTTGGTATATGGGACGAAAGTTGTAATACCGGCTGAAGTCGAAATTCCCTCTCTTCGGATCATTGTGGAGTCGGAGATTGAAGATGCAGAATGGGTAAAGACCCGATTAGAACAATTAATGTTGATTGATGAAAAACGGCTAGCAGCAGTGTGCTTTGGCCAGTTATACCAGCAAAGAATGGCACGCGCTTACAACAAGAAAGTGCGTCCAAGGCACTTCGAGGTAGGCCAACTCATTTTGAAACGCGTTCTTCCACACCAAGTAGAAGCTAAAGAAAAGTTCGCCCCAAACTGGAAAGGACCCTACATCATCAAGAAAGTGTTACCCAAAGGGGCCTTGCACTTGGTAGATGAAGAAGGACGAGTACCAGACATGACTATTAATGCAGATGCAGTCAAAAGATATTATCTCTGATATATACCCACTGTGGAACTTTCACGCATGATTTTCTTAGATCGAGATGACGAAGGCTACCATTGCTCATTATTCCAAGCAAGTGTCACCCTTTTGTTACCCCTTTTAAGCTGTATTTTTCTTCTTCCTTGTTTTACACCTTTTGGAACATGTGTACTTACCACAAAAAAAAAAAAGTCAAACAACAAATTTTTTGAGTCATTAAACTATGTACGACCTGATTCAGAAAGGATACGTAGGCAGTCTTACCCTGGGTTCGGTCCCATCGCAACAAAAATCCATATTCCCAATTCTCCAAAACTAGGGCAGAAGTTTGTTTTTATCTTACGGGTTTTCCTGTAGAAACAGTTCCAAAAGTTATAATTCAGTTCAAGGTTCCTTTCGCCTTTTCCTGTTAAGAACTTCTGATCGATCTCTGAGAATCCTTGAAGTCCCCATGTCAGGGGCATTGGTCAACCTTCTGCGTGTCGTATCTTAGTAAAAAAAAATAATAAGAAGAAGAAATGAGAGAGTCTTATCGGTGAAAACCCGTATGGGCACTGTAAGGCGCCAGTGATTAGAGAAATGAGAGAGGTCAGTTAGCGAAAACCCGCAAAGGGCGCTACTAGCTGAATGAGAGTCTTCGATGCTCCGGCATGAGCACAACTAAGATAGTTTCAAGATGAACATTTGTGACATATTTTGAGAATTAGACAGCTCAGACAGATCAGGCGTCCAGTCCAAAATGCATGTCATGATTCATTGAAGTCGGCACATATCTCCAGATAAGTCTCCTTATTCCTCTCCCCAAAAGGGACACCTTTTATTTAGACACAATTCCTTTTCATTTCCAATTGCTCTTCTATTCTTTTCCATAAATTCCCTTTCGGTCTAATCTTGCATCAAAAGCAAAGCAAAAAAATGCTGCAAAACTGGCCACAGTTTCCCCGTAATACCGAGCATAATTTGGAGCATATACGGCATTGACGAAGGTAGGAATCCATATATGATCTCTTTTTTTAAGGGGGACAAAATGTCTCAAAGAAACTGAAAAGGTCGCCTAAGCAAGACTTGCTTCATGGGAAAAGTTGATAAGCACTACAGTCAGAAATTGGTTCTAGGTGAAAGACAACTAAGTTTGATTTTAAAGGAAAATTGCCTTTCCTTAGGGACAAGGATTAGCGGTACCATGGACATCCGGGTATGAAACAGCCAGGGGCAACGTCAGAAAGACAATGTCTTTAGAAAGCGATACAAAGTATTCGGGAACTTCGGTATCACATTGAAAAAATCAGTTCTTCGACAGTGGAGGGGTGAATTCAAACTACTAAGGGCATCAAGGCCACAAACCAACCACCACTTTAAAAACTCACAAATTTTTCTTTGTTTGAAGCAGGATCAAAGCAGTGCAGAATGGCGATTCTCAAAGGGCGAATGTCACCAAAGGTAAGTTTCTGCAAAATGTCCACTTTCCTTTATTCGTAGCATGCATCATTACTGTCCACACCTCCCATTTTCATAGCTTAAACCAAGTAGAACCTTCTCACCTAGGGGGGTTTAGCTCCTAGTTCCGGGTAGAAGTACTCTTCGCCCAGGTTATTTTACATAGCTTAACCCAGGTAGAACCTGTTCACCTAGGGGTATCCGGCTCATAGTTCCGGGTAGAAGTACTCTTCGCCCATGCTTGTTTTTTGTAGCTTAACCCGGGTAGAACCTTTTTCGCCTAGGGGGATCCAGCTCATAGTTCCGGGTAGAATTACTCTTCGCCCAGGCTTGTTTTTCGTAGCTTAACCCGAGTAGAACCTTTTCGCCTAGGGGGATCCAGCTTATAGTTCCGGGTAGAAGTACTCTTCGCCCAGGTTTGTTTTTCGTAGCTTAACCCAGGTAGAACCTTTTTGCCTAGGGGGATCCAGCTCATAGTTCCGGGTAGAAGTACTCTTCGCCTAGGCTTGTTTTTCGTAGCTTAACCAAGGTAGAACCTTTTCGCCTAGGGGGATCCATCTCATAGTTCCGGGTAGAAGTACTCTTCGCTCAGGTTGCTTTTTGTAGCTTAACCGAGGTAGAACCTTTTCGCCTAGGGGGATCCAGCTCATAGTTCCGGGTAGAAGCACTCTTCGCCCAGGCTTGTTTTTCGTAGTTTAATGCACATAGAACCTTTTCACCTAGGGGGTACCAGCTCATGTTTCTGGTTAGAACTACTCTTCGCCCAGGTTTGCTTTTCGTAGTTTAACCTAGGTAGAACTCTTTCAACCCCTAGTTACGCTCCGTTCAGTAATATAGGGTGCCGACCCCTGGTTACATTCCTTTCGGTAATACCGGGTGCCAACCCCTGGTTATAATCATTTCAATAATGCAGGGTACCAACCCCTGGTTATATTTCCTTTCGGTAATACAGGGTACTAACCTATGGTTACATTCCTTCTTAGTAATACTGGGTGCCAACCCCTGGTTACACTCATTTCAATAATACAAGGTACCAACCCCTGGTTACGTTTCCTTTCGGTAATACAGGGTACCAACCCCCGGTTATATTCCTTCTCAGTAATACAGGGTGTCAACCCCTGGTTATACTTCTTTCAGTAACACAGGGTACCAACCCCTGGTTACATTCCCTCTCAGCGATAAAGGGTGCCAATCCCTGGCTATATTCTCTCTTAGTAATACAGGGAGCCAACCCCTGGTTACATTCTTTCTCACTGATACATGGCGCCAACCCTCGATTATATTCCCCCTTACTGATACAGGGCGCCAACTCCTGGTTACATTATTTGTTAGTGATACAGGGCGCCAAACCCTGGTTACATTCGTTCTCAGTGATACAGGGCGCCAACCCCTGGTTAGATTCCCTCCAAGTCTTTCAACCTCACTCGTAAGAGATGCACTTCCTAGTTTGGACGCCAAATCTTGATTATATTCCCCCTTAGTGATACAGGGCGCCAACCCCTGGTTACATTCTTTGTTAGTGATACAAGGTGCCAACCCCTGGTTACATTCGTTCTCAGTGATACAGGGTGCCAACCCCTGGTTACATTCCCTCCAAGTCTTTCAACCTCACTCATAGGAGACGCACTTCCTAGTTATGGTGCCAACCCTTGACTATATTCCTCCTTAGTGATACAGGGCGCCAACCCCTGGTTATATTCTTTGTTAGTGATACAGGGCGCCAACCCCTGGTTACATTCATGCTCAGTGACACAGGGCGCCAACCCCTGGTTACATTCCCTCCAAGTCTTTCAACCTCACTCGTAGGAGACGCACTTCCTAGTTTGGGCGTCAACCCTTGATTATATTCCCCCTTAGTGATACAGGGCGCCAACTCCTGGTTACATTCTTTGTTAGTGATACAGGGTGCCAACCCCTGGTTACATTCGTTCTCAGTGATACAGGGCGCCAACCCCTGGTTACATTCCCTCCAAGTCTTTCAACCTCACTCGTAGGAGACGCACTTCCTAGTTTGGGCGCCAAACCTTGATTATATTCCCCTTTAGTGATACAGGGCTCCAACCCCTGGTTACATTCTTTGTTAGTGATACAGGGCGCCAACCCCTGGTTACATTCGTTCTCAATGATACAGGGCGCCAACCCCTGGTTACATTCCCTCCAAGTCTTTCAACCTCACACGTAGGAGACGCACTTCCTAGTTTGGGCGCCAAACCTTTATTATATTCCCCTTTAGTGATACAGGGCGCCAACCCCTGGTTACATTCTTTGTTAGTGATACAGGGCGCCAACCCCTGGTTACATTCGTTCTCAGTGATACATGGCGCCAACCCCTGGTTACATTCCCTCCAAGTCTTTCAACCTCACTCGTAGGAGACGCACTTCCTAGTTATGGCGCCAACCCCTGGTTACATTCCCTCCAAGTCTTTCAACCTCACTCGTAGGAGATGCACTTCCTAGTTTGGGCGCTAACCCCTGATTATATTCCCCCTTAGTGATACAGGGCGCCAACCCCTGGTTACATTCTTTGTTAGTGATACAGGGCGCCAACCCCTGGTTACATTCGTTCTCAGTGATACAGGGCGCCAACCCCTGGTTACATTCCCTCTAAGTCTTTCAACCTCACTCGTAGGAGACGCACTTCCTAGTTTGGGCGCCAAACCTTGATTATATTCCCCCTTAGTGATAGAGGGCGCCAACCCCTGGTTACATTCTTTGTTAGTGATACAGGGTGCCAACCCCTGGTTACATTCATTCTCAGTGACACAGGGCGCCAACCCCTGGTTACATTCCCTCCAGGTCTTTCAACCTCACTCGTAGGAGACGCACTTTCTAGTTTGGGCGCCAACCCTTGATTATATTCCCGCTTAGTGATACAGGGCGCCAACCACTGGTTACATTCTTTGTTAGTGATACAGGGCGCCAACCCCTGGTTACATTCGTTCTCAGTGATACAGGGCGCCAACCCCTGGTTACATTCCCTCCAAGTCTTTCAACCTCACTCGTAGGAGACGCACTTCCTAGTTTGGGCGCCAAACCTTGATTATATTCCCCTTTAGTGATACAAGGCGCCAACCCCTGGTTACATTCTTTGTTAGTGATACAGGGCGCCAACCCCTGGTTACATTCTTTCTCAGTGATACAGGGCGCCAACCCCTGGTTACATTCCCTCCAAGTCTTTCAACCTCACTCGTAGGAGACGCACTTCCTAGTTTGGGCGCCAAACCTTTATTATATTCCCCTTTAGTGATACAGGGCTCCAACCCCTGGTTACATTCTTTGTTAGTGATACAGGGCGCCAACCCCTGGTTATATTCATTCTCAGTGATACATGGCGCCAACCCCTGGTTACATTCCCTCCAAGTCTTTCAACCTCACTCGTAGGAGACGCACTTCCTAGTTATGGCGCCAACCCCTGGTTACATTCCCTCCAAGTCTTTCAACCTCACTCGTAGGAGATGCACTTCCTAGTTTGGGCGCCAACCCCTTGATTATATTCCCCCTTAGTGATACAGGGCGCCAACCCCTGGTTACATTCTTTGTTAGTGATACAGGGCGCCAACCCCTGGTTACATTCGTTCTCAGTGATACATGGCGCCAACCCCTGGTTACATTCCCTCCAAGTCTTTCAACCTCACTCGTAGGAGACGCACTTCCTAGTTTGGGCGCCAAACCTTGATTATATTCCCCTTTAGTGATACAGGGCGCCAACCCCTGGTTACATTCTTTGTTAGTGATACAGGGCGCCAACCCCTGGTTACATTCATTCTCAGTGACACAGGGCGCCAACCCCTGGTTACATTCCCTCCAAGTCTTTCAACCTCACTCGTAGGAGACGCACTTCCTAGTTTGGGCGCCAATCCTTGATTATATTCCCGCTTAGTGATACAGGGTGCCAACCACTGGTTACATTCTTTGTTAGTGATACAGGGCGCCAACCCCTGGTTACATTCGTTCTCAGTGATACAGGGTGCCAACCCCTGGTTACATTCCCTCCAAGTCTTTCAACCTCACTCGTAGGAGACGCACTTCCTAGCTTGAGTCATTCCAATAGGAGACACACTTCCTAATATGAACCATTAATCCTAGGAGACGCACTTCCTAGTCCGAGTCTTTCAACCTCACTCGTAGGAGACACACTTCCTAGCTTGAGTCAACCGTATTCATTTTAATAGGAGATGCACTCCCTAATATGAGTCATTATTCCAAGGAGATGCAATTCCTAGTTCGAGTCCTTCAATCTCACAGTCATTCCAACGGTGCCCATGGGACACGTACCTCCTAAGTCCAAGTTATATCAATTTTATACCTAAGATAAGAACATCCTTTTCGGAGCCTTTAGTTTCATTTTTGGATTTTTCAAATAAAATAAGCTGCCCTGCAGTTTTACCCAATAACTAGCAAAATTTTCTCAGTGCCAAACTGGGGCAGAAAATTTTGTTCGTTTTGTTTGTCTTTGATGGCTTTGCAGGCCCTGCCGTAGAGCACATGTTGCGACGATTAAAGCTTGCAGTTTCAGCTTTCTCATCATAATAAAGAAGTTTTTCAGTCACAAGATAGTTGGAGTTAGCTTGGATAATGTGTCAGCAGCCCAGCTTCTCGAGTTTCATTTTTCCGAACTCTGATCCGGAAAGCAAGCAATCAAGAATGAGCCATGATCCTTTCCTCAAAGAGCATCAAGATCCAATCTAAGGTCAACACAAGCGAGCAGGTCAAGAATCAAGATTTGACTCCACAAGACACATAGATTAGGAATTTTGTAACTCTTAGTTTCCAGACATATGTAGTTCTTTCTCTTTTCCTTTTGATGCAAGCAGCAAGTAACAGTAACAGCAACAACAACAGTCTTAAATCTTAGTATTTTTGGTCTGGTAGTCCCAGCTACCAAATTTTTCCAGAACTACACTGACCTGATTCCTCTAAATAAGGATATGTAGGCTACCTCTGAAGCAGGGTTCGGTCACCATTTTTAAAAAAAAAATGCTTTCATTGGAGTAATATGTGAGCAAAAATTAGCCATGGCATTCACTTTTCTTTGCACGAAAACTCTTCATGTTCTCGAGCAAAGAGGGGCAGCAGTGAATACCTAATTTTGTACTATTTTAACACCTCCTAAAGTCCTTAGTGTTTTGTTGCTTTAATTATATTTCCCAATTTTTGTGTCTTTGATTGCATATTTTCTATCATAAAAATACCAAAAAATATTTCTTTCTTTATTTGTGCATTTTAGGAATTAACTAACTATTCAATTGGTGAATTAATCTAGTTAATTGATCATTTGAATAAGTTACTTAATTAATTTATTTGTTTGTGTAAATTTAGTTTAATAAGTAGGATTAAGAAAGAAATTGGGCCAAATTTGAAAGAGAAAGTGGCCAAAAGTGCAAGATAAGGGGCTGCCTTTGAAAGGGTCCGGAACGACGTAGTTTTGCCTCAAAACTACGTCGTTTCATTAAGTGACCCAAGATCAAATCTCATCCATTGATCACCCATTGATCTAATGGTCCTTGTTTGATCTCTCAAGAGGTATTTAAAGCCTCAAAAATCTAAAAAATTCCCTCATTTCACCCATAACTCTTTCTCTCTTCTCTCTCTCTCTTCTCTCTCTTCTCTCCACCGCCGCCGCCGCCGCCAGAAATCACCCACCGGCGACGGACACCTCCAAACACCTCCAAATTAACACCATATAATATCCACAACCTCCTCTTCCCATATCTCCAAACCAATTCCTTCAAAAAACCCTCAAACTCCTTGAATTTTAGATCTAAGAAACTTTAGCCGCCACTTTTTGGTCCAAATTCTTGAAGCTCCGGCCAACACCACCCTACAACGCATACATGAATGGATAGAGATCCACGAGACCTATCTTTTCCTACCCATTTCACCCCCAAAATCCCCGTTGCCGCCGACCCGCTCCTCGCCGCCGCCACGGCTCCACCGCCTCACCACCGCCAAAATGCCCTGAACCCCCATTTTAGCTATTTTTCGGCTTCAAGCATACTTGTTAGGTATAATCGTCATCTCTTTAATTAATTTCTAATTTTTTTTTTTAATTTATTTAGTAGATTAGTTTATGATTTTTTTTTTTTTCTGTTTTGGTTATTTCTTGTTAATTAGAGTTTCAAGTTAGGTTTATTTAATTAGCTATCTCTATTTAGTTTAGTGGTTTGTTAGATTCGTTATTGATTTAAACATGATCTTTAGTGTATTAGTTAAATCATTCACTTAGTTAGTTGATTATTTAGTTGTTGTTAATCGTTGTTCGATTATTAACGATGCTCGTTCTGTTTTGAGCATTAGTTTGTGAATTTAGTTGTTTGTTTAGTAATTAGTTTACACAAATCCAATTTATTCCCATCAAGTTGGTTTTAATACTTAGTTCAATTACGTTTTTAGTCTCGTCTATACTTTGTTATTTCATAGTTGTCCAAGTTTGATTTGTGTTGAGCAAGTAGTTTGTTGTTGATGGTTAAAATCTGAAGTTTAGTTTATTTTATCACAAAATAGGGTAATAGTAGCTTACTTTTACTAGTAGGGTGGCTGAAAGGACATTTTTTCTCCTTGCTTCTGACACAGCAGATTTTCAGGTTGTCCTTTCACCTTTGGGACAGACCTTGAACAGTGTTTAGCACAAAAAGTCAGTCTTTTGGACAGATTTTTGGTGAACCAAAATCTGTCCAAAAATCTAACTTTATTTGCCTATTGAAAGGGCTGCTTTTCTACTATAAAAGAGAATTTCTTATACTTAGAATGCAGAGTTCCTTACCCACTGAAAAGGGGGACACTCTATCTTATACTTAAACACATCTTGGAGAGTTGCAAAAAAGACATATATCTTTGAGAAAAATCAGCAGCTTAATACATATAACAAGCTGAAATTTCAGTATTTTGTGAGGATTATTTGAGTGCAAAAACCTCGAGAAAAATAAAAAGATCCCTTAGGCAATTTGTGAAGTTGATAGCTACCAGTTTCAAGCATCTTTGTTGAGTTTTTTGGGTTGTCTTAACACTTGAGTTGCTGCTGTTTCTACTGTATTTGCTGCTGAGTTTTTTGTTGCTGAACTGCTGTATTTTATTATTCCACAAACCAGGTAACTTTCAAATTCTTATATTGCAGATTCTTGATGATAATAAGTAGGATTTGATCCCGGTTTGGTTGATAGAACATATTGGATCTGATTTTATTTCAAGATGAATGTCATATTAGTATTATCATCATATAAATCTGTTAAAGATTAGTTAAATTATCGTTTTCTTCTTTATATATGTGATTGAAATTGCATTATGTTAAGATTACTTAGTTTAAGAAAAAGATAAAGACCCCACTTTTAACCATGTTTGTTTAGTTTGGGCTCTTTTCCGTGAGTTACTTTCATGGTTCATGTATAATTATCTAAGAAAGACTTCTAACTTCAAATATTTTGATGCTTTAAATTATAGTCAACATAATGTTATACTTAATATAGTTCTTCTCTTTAGCATTGAAGTATTACCGTTTTTTTGTAGTTCTTATATTTAGTCATGATTTTTATGTTGTTAATGAGTGTAGTTTGATTAGTGCCATGTTGGTGTAGATGAGTAGAAATATTATGTTAGTCTTTAAGAAATAAGTTGGTTAAGAAGATAAAAGATAATAATTAGCATGTAAGTTTCTTTTATGAAAAAAAATAATTTTTAGTTTGGACATCAATGTAAGAAGCAATTTGGGTTTAGAAGAATACTTGTTATTTTGTGTTGTCTCGGTCATCGAGGCTCTTAAGCAACATGGGCCAAATAAGCTAAAATTTATAGGCCCAATGACAATAGAAAATAAGATGGGCATTTTCTTTAAAACCAATAAAAAAATTTTGTTAAATAAAATAAGTGGCCCAATACCATAAAAGTTTAACATAAGTTTACCCGGGTTTAAAGTCTTGCATTAGTGAAAATTATTTTTAATAATAATATTATTTTTTTTCAGTCGAACAAGCAATAAATATAAAAAAGAAGCGCTTTTTAATTAATTTAAGCGATAGGCAATTTTAGGCACGTTTGAGATGTAGACCATGTGTTCATACACGGTCCTTGGTCGTTATTATTATTATTATTATTTTTAATAAAGTAGTCATGTGTGCATTCCCGCTCCTTGACTCTTCAATATTAATTGTATTTAAACCATGTGTACCGACACGTTCTTTGTTTTAATACATATAATCAAATAAGGACCTTGTGTGCTTGCACGCTCCTAGGCCAAAATTATTAATTATTAAGCGGTACTAGACAATAGTAACTTAAGGCAAATAATACACACTTTATCCAAAAATAATTCAAGCCAAATTTTAGTCAATAAAAGCGACCGTGCTAGAACCACGGATTCGGGAAATGCCTTATACCTTCTCCTCGGTTAACAGAATTCCTTACCCGGACTTTGTTTTCGCAGACCAATAATAATAGAGTCAAATCTTCCTTTGATTAGGGATTCAAATAAAAGGTGACTTGGAACACCAACAAAATCAATTCCAAGCGGCGACTCCGTAAATAAAATAATCCCTACTCAATTTTGTCACTTTAATTGGAAAAACCCTTTAATCCACACAATATTACTTTGCGGGTAGAAAAAGGGGTGTGACAGCTCTGGCGACTTTGCTGGGGACATTAAGAATTCGAGCTTGTATATTGACTTTATTTGGCTTTATTAATTTTTGTATATATTGTGATTTATTTGGGCCTAATAATATATGTACAAGTGATTGTGGCTAAAAATAAAAATAACCGGACAAGGGCCGGATCCCTGAAGCACAAAATGAAAGATGGCCCAATAAGGAATAGGCCCAACTCTTCGGAAGCTCATCCGGGATATGGGCTTAGCATTAAGGATCTATCACATATTTTCTAACTAGTTAAATTATTCGCGCTTCGTGTAGTTGCAAAAATATTAAATTGAATGAAATAAATTGTAGTAATAATAAGAAAAAAAATAGAAATGAAAGAAATAGAAAAATATAATAAAGAAAGTAATGGTAGGAAAGAGGGAGTAAAGAAGAAAAGAAATAATAGAGGATGGATAACTTTTATATGCATACGGATAAAAAATTTCTATTCTATCTAACAATCTTATAAAAATTAATAATTAAATAGGAGAGAATAGAAAAGAACATAAGGTATTTAGACTTTTTGGGCAATACATTAATACATTAATGTTATCCCCATTTTGCCCGAAAAGTCGTTCGACATTTTTTGTTCATTTCTTTTCTCCTATTTAAAATATTTACATTGTTATTGTTAATTTTTTAACCCAAAACCCCTATTGCCACCTACTCGGCAAAGTATAATATAAAATTAGAAGAAGCGAGATCCTCTAGTTTTATAAAAGAATATTGACTAAGATTTTAGGATTATTGTTGATTGCCTAATGTTACGGAAAGTCAGTACAATATGAGATGCTTAACTGCATCCTTCTCTATATCAAAATTTCTCTATATCAAAATTGACGGGAAAAGAGTATTTTGTAAAATATACCCGTACAATATCTTCTCCCTTAACACGCAAAATACATTAATCTTGTCATTCATATTTGGGATCGGTGCCAGAGTGGTACTAAATAGATCAAATCCTGGGCTTTCATGTTTTGTTTTTGAAGTACTAAAGTATAAAACTTCATGCTTAGTTGTTCATGCAGACTACAGGACAATAACTTAGTGATTATTGAAACAATTGGGTATCAAGACAATCATTTTCTTTTTAGACATTGTTCATTGACGAAAAAAGCAACAAATAAAATGAGCCAAAGATCCATTGTTCATAGACCAAAAGAGCAACAAATAAAATGAGTCAAACCTTTGCCAAAAATTGGGTATTAAGACCACTGTTCGTAGACTTAGTAATTATGCAGCATTAAGAATGGCCGGTACTTCGCTAAATGTTACTACGTCTTTTAGGGAAACAAAAGGACGGTTAGGGAATTGAACGTATTGAGTGCATAGGCATTGCTTTTAAACATTATGTCTTTTTGGAAAGGGATGCCATGACTATTGGGTTTTTCATGATAAAAATCGAAGGGCAAAACAAATTAATCGTAAAAAAAATAAAACTCTTCCTGTTCAATGAAGCTGCCACATCACTGGGCTAATGCCTCTCAATTATATAAATACTAGTGATATAACCTGCGCTACGACGCTTAGTAAATTTATATTAATTGATGTTATTATAAATTTAATTTAAGATAGAATTAGATTAAATTTTTAATTATATATACGATAATTAATTTATATATTTGATAAATCACAAATACAAATATTTGTATTAGAAGTAGAACTAAGGTGAACTACATTTCTCATTAGCACATTTACAATATATATATATATATATTAACAACAACAACAACTCAGTATAATTCTACTAGTGGTGTATGGGGAGGGTAGTGTGTACGCAGACCTTACCCCTACCCTGTCGTAGAGGCTGTTTCCGATAGACCCTCGACTCCCTCTCTCCAAGAACTCCTCACCTTGCTCTTGGGTAACTCGAACTCATATATATATATATATATATATATATATATATATATATATATATATATATATATATATATATATATATATAAAATCTTTAAATCATCATGAATTAGTGTACATGATATTAACACTTGTGTTTAAGTATTTTAATATATTTATTTCTGTTAGATAGTAGAACTTTTTTGTTTTTCTAAAAAAAATTATATTCAAAAAACATGGAGATAAATTGAAATGTAAAGGAATTTAGAGCTGACACTTGACAGACAACAAACCAGAAGAAAGAATAACATTTCCGTTAGACTTTCAGCCTTTTAGGTTTCGTGCATAAAAAAATAGTCAGATCAATTAAGCAGGCATCCCATGTTATCAGTAGAGAATGAATCTCCATTTAAAGTAGTAATATTGCGATAAAGTAAATTTTATCTCAAAAAACTTGAAGATTCTATGTCAGAATTCACACAAAATTAGATAGTTTGATCTTGTACTCCAAATCGTCTCACATGAAATGGGATAGAGGTAGTGATAAATTTCGACGAAGCGGTATCTACGCCCCTGTAATTTTGGCAAAGGTTATCGTCAAAAATAATCAAAATACAATGGGACTGAGATTGAAAAAGAGGGATTTCTTATTTCCTTTAAACTTGTCAGAATACACTGATATTACTATGTCAATAAACGTAGTAAAAATATTACGTAAAACATTTAAAGGAATATTTATATACTAAGCCACTGCTTCACGATCATCACAATCAGCCACAGCTATAGTTTTCCTACCGTGTACATTCTTGTAGGAATAGTTCCTTGCAACAAAAACATACACACACAAATTTACTGCTGTAATGGTAGCTAACAACCAGTAAAAATAGTCGAGCCGACTACTATTTAGATCCTTCCCAAACCAACTCTTGCCACCCTTTTCTGTGATATGATCCACAATAGTTATCAAGAGGCTGCTAATAAAATTTGCAGCACCAATCACACTAAGGTAAAGTGCAATGCCTAAACTTCTCATGGAATCAGGTACTTGGTCATAGAAGTATTCTTGTAATCCCACTAAGGTAAATCCATCTCCTATTCCGATTATAAGGAATTGTGGGGCTAACCAGAACACACTCATTGAAGCTGAACCCTCGAGTGGATTTTTATGAACAATATTCAATCTTTTTCTTTCGACCAGAGCTGCAACTATCATAGTAGAAACAGAGAAGATCATTCCAATACCGATCCTTTGGAGAATACTAATGCCTCTTTCGTTTCCTGTTGCCCGTCTTAGGACAGGTACGAGAATTTTCTCATAGATAGTGACAGATATTATCATGCCAAATGCTGCTAAGGCAAAAATTGAGGCAGGGGGAATCTCAAAATTGTGAACAATCTTTCGGTTCAGTGTCACGCCTTGTTTGATGAAAAATGTTGCAGCTTGTGCTACACAAATACCAAATGGTATAGTGGTTAGCCAAATGGGAATCGTGTTGATAACTAGCTTCAATTCTTCCACCTTGGTCACACTTGCAAGTTTCCATGGATTCTGCTGCTGTTCTATTGAATATTGTTTGTCGTCAAGAATCGCAGCTTTATCAAGGAACCTATAAAGTAGAGTCACAAATGTGTTTCAATAGTACCTACATTGAATTAAAGAGTATATTCATAACAATAATCATGACTAAGTTTCAAATCTTACTTCAGCTTCTTGGTGTGACATAAAAGCCTCCTTTGGCTAGTTTCTGATTTGGGAATTTCATGTAAATGGGAAGGATTAGAAGGAAGATGAAGATTTCTTTTTCTAATTGCAGCTACAAGCACCTGTAACATTGGTGTTAATGGACTTCCAGTTGCTTTTCTATAACGATAGAACGGTCTCCCTGCAATAAAGATGACTAAACTAGAAGCCATAACTAGTGTGAGGATCAAATCTGCCATAGCCCAACTAATGCGGTCTTGAACATAAACGATAAGAGTAACACCAAGTAATAGTCCACAGCATAGCCCAAAATTCCACCAGTTGAAAAAAGACATTTTCTTCTTTTTTTCCGAAGGATGATCATCATCAAACTGATCAGCTCCAAAGCTCTCAAGAGAAGGCTTGTGCCCTCCTGTCCCAATTGAGATTAGGTAGATCGCAAGGAAGAAAATCGCCTCGTGGACTTTTCTAGGTTCATGACAGAGGTCACTATCACAAGGTTTCAGACTAGGAACCACTCTAGACATTGTCAAGAGAAGCAAGCCCTGCATTAACAGAACAAGGGAAAAAGTTATTTATTAAAATTACTCCATCCGTTTCAATTTGGATGACACACTTCAAGCGAGAGGGAAATTGTGGTTACCAGGAGGTAGACAGTGGTTGAGATAAGAACTGTAGAAAATCTTCCAAAGTATGCATCAGCCAGAAAGCCTCCAAGCAATGGCATTAAGGTGGTGACTCCTGACCAGTAGTTCACACTTTTTGCTGCTGTTTTGAGGTCTTGATGTATGACTTTTGTTAGGTATATAATCAAACTTGTTGCTAATCCAAAGTAACTCAACCTCTCACTGAATTCAATTACAGTAAGAAAGGTAACAATTAATTCATCACTGTCTCTGATATGCATAACCATGAAGGAACATGTTAACAAAGTGAAAATCTAATCACCTCTTTGATTATTCTTAACCAAGTGAATCAATATAAAGCTCATCTATAGTTATGCTTAGTGGCAATTGAAATTTTAAGATAAAAATTATGTAAAGAAAAAAATGTTGTGTGTAGATACTGTCTAATATTTTGTGTCACTGGGATGATTCTAGCACAATAGCAGCAGCAATGGCTGGAGTTAAGCTTTGGAACTTATGTTGGGAATCTAAGCTGCTCAGACTCAGGTGCGGATATTCAGTACGGGCACGGATCCGAGTGTCGGATTCGGCAAAATCTAAACTTTAAGATTCGGGGTGCGGATCCAGGTATAGATACAGGTGTGGGAATTCGACTAAGAAAATTAAAAATTATAAAAGATAGAGCTATAAAGAGAAAAAGAAAGCCATTCAAGGCTTCCACCAACTCTCCATCTATATCGCTGCTACTGTCTATCAAAAGTCCGAACTCAGAACACAACCCCTTGAATTCTTGATTTTTCTGAAACACAAAGCAGCAAATATGAGACAAAAGTACTACAATATTGAAGGTATGTCATTTTCCATGTCTTAGATTTGTTTTATTTTTGATGTTGAGAAATCAAAATCTCAATTTTCCCCCAAATTTGTCGATAGACTCAGGTCAAAGTATCCGAAATTAGTTGACCGAATCCAGGACGTACCCCGCACCCGCACCTATCCCGTGTCGAGATGGGTGCGGCACCAAAAACAAAGAGTCCGCGCAACTTAACTGGGAATACAGTTCTTACGATTCAAATAGTGACCATAAACTTTCTATTTACTTAATCTATTTTATTTTTTTAAATAATAGAAAATAATGTGTCGCGGACAGCAGTGAATTATCCACTTGACAATAATTGGCCAGTTGCTATTTTTGTCAAGAGTGTCAACTAAGTGATAAGAAAGTCTATTTCTTGAGCAGTGCTAATCAATATCTAACGCGCTTAACAAGCAATCTAACTACTGTTTTGTGGTGTGCTTATGACCAACAAATGTCTTGTTTCAATGGGGACTGGTTTCAAAGCAATTTTTCTTTTGCTGAAAGATGAACTACTTGATCATGTAAGTGTTATTTTTCTTAGTGGATATCCTTAAAATAAAAGATAATTGAAGAGAATAAATAACTCAACGGAACATAAGTGGAAACAAGAAAGACAAAACACCAAATATATCTCATCAAGTTTCTGGTTTTAGGAACTTTTCCAGATAAGTTGGCCGGGGTCCATAAAATTTAAGAGAATGAGACAAGATATGGTGAGTAACACATTAAGTAACATTACACTAGTGCTTTTGTGGCCCCCCATAACGACGTGTGTCTATTATTTGTGCTTCTTTTCCCCCCTTTAATCTTCAAATGCTATAAGCCAAAAAAAAAAAAGTCTAGAAGCCTCTAAACCTTCTTGTGCTTATAGCATATCTTATCCCCTTCTCTGGTTTATGGAACACCGTAAATTTCATCTTTATTTTTATTAATTAAATATGGTCTTTCTTGCCAATAAAGAGAAAAGTCGTCAATTTTACAAGATAAACATGGTAATTTTTTGGCTTAATACATAGTTGACCTCCAAGCTTGTAGTCAAATTCCTTTGACACGCCTCAGTTTTACAGTAAATGTTTTACACGCCAAACGCTACCCTCGCCAAGGGTGTATTAAAGCCACCCTTTTAAGTGCTTTCTTGCCCCTTTTAATGACTTACCTACTACTTGTGATGACAGAAATGGAACTATTGACAAACCAGAAACGTAGTTTAGACTTATGAAAAAAGTGAAAATGAAATTTAGTTTTCTGGCCAATTTCCTTGTATATATTAAAATCTATTCTAGCTAGAGTTAAGGTCATGACTAGACATAAGCCAAGTTTATTTCCACCTTTACTTGTCAATTGTTATCGGAGGCGAATATAAGATTTAAAAGTGATGTATTCAATCTTTAAGGTTCATAACATTATCTTTAACTATTTTGAAAATTGTGGCGTCAACATTAATATATGTATATATGTATTTATGTATATCAGGTAGGAGCGAAACTACATGTTTTAAAAGACTCATATAAATAAAATATAAATTTTAGCGGTACATCAAACACCTTTTCGAGTTTGAATATCTTTAAGAAAATTCCTAACTAAGTTTCAGTTGATCGCATTAAATATAAGCTGAGTGCTCCTCTGGTTGACACTTATCACAGCGTAGGACTAGAACTAACAGAGGAAGCCATTCTAACTTTAAGAGAAAAACTGACTTCAGATATACAAGTGAAACTATTTGGGTATGCATGGACAAATACTTACCTATAATGAAGAGGGAGGCTTTCCAGACACCAGTTGAACCCCTAAGAGGAACTCTTCCTTTATGATCCACAGAAGAATCACAAACCCATTTTTGCTCATCATCAATTTCTACTGATTCTGCTTTCTTTATCTGCTCCATTTCCATATTTATCTTATCCACTTTTTTTTTACTCTAAAATACCAAAGAAGATATATCAGTACTACTAATTAAAGTGGATGAGATAACAAGTTGGTGGGTTGGCTGCTTTGGTTTTGCTCACCTTATATAGAAAGGGGAATCCCTGTTGACTGCTATTGACAAAGTTTCTAGATCGATTATGTGAGCCAAAAATGTAAAAGTAATTAAATTGAATGAATTGTCAATGATTGTGACAGAGGAAGAACAAACAATCCCTTCCACTAAATTAAAGTAGTCTTTTTTGGCCCTTAATATGTACAGGAGGAATCAGCACCAAAGACCTTTCACCGGAAAATTACACTGTATATTTAGGTAAATTTTTTTTAAATATGTATATATACTATATAATGACACTCATTGACTTTTTGATGAGTTTATTTCTTTATGTTTTGACTCCCTTTAATGAAAATCATGGCTATGGTTGTGCCACATGGAGGAATATCATATCTCCTATTTGTCGACATGTCATACAACTGGCTATCATGACACATATAGTAAAGGTCTGCAACACGACTCTAACACTTAGTGGTCGCTTGGTTGAGAATTTGTGTCGCTATAAAAGCTTATTATTGAGGTAATAATTGAAATCTTAAGTTAAATTATTATCAAATTTAAAAAGGAATCAAGTCTTTTCAGAGCAAACATAAAAGAAATAGGGTCACTCAAACTGAAACGCAGAAAATATCAAGTTTTAGGCATAAAAAATAATAGTACTAGTTTTAGCTAATATCTCCAACCAAACACAAGATAAATTTAATCTCAAAATTATATCCGAATAATCAACCTAATCCTTTGAACCAAACTGCCCCAAAACATTTACGAGAGGCCTAAGTGTACATGTTTTCTGAGTTGTATATTACTTAACTGCAAATATCAAACATCCACTATACGTGACCAAGGTGTAGGCAAATCATGCACTTATTAGTGCTTTAATTGCATCGGCCTTATCTATACGTCTGGTAATCTATATTATCCCAATACTTAGGTTCTTTGTAAAACTTCGCTTTAAGAAAATCATATATTGGGGGAAAGTTAGGGTTCATATAAGAACGAATTCTTGATTCAATTATTCATGAGATGTTTTTGGAGCCTTAAAAGGACGAAATCGTAAGCCCCGAATATTAGATCAGAACAATAAGGAAGGGATTAGTCGTGGATTTCCTATTGGATTGTTTCTCTTTCCCAATTAATGATATACTATGAGATTCTAAGTATAAAAGGATTGGCGAGTTTAATATCTAATTATTTTCTTGATGGAATTGGAATCTCTACTTAAGTTGGAGTTTACAAAAACTTAAAACAAGGAAAACTACTCGAAATTTGAGATTTGGCTCAGTGCGTTAGGTGTTACGAGAAACCCTATCGGGAAAGAGTGCAATATTGGCATTTTCAATCTAGCTTATAATATCAAGATTTTTCCTCTAATTCCTCGTAACAGTAGGGAATATTCTGTAAATGTCGTTCTTGAAAGCAATGTAAATTTATCCAATCGCATCTATGTGTATGTTGGGAGTCCGGAATCAAAATGTGGTTCGTTTGGGTTCTTTTGGATTCCAACGACCGAAATATGTGAAAAAAAAATATAGTGACCAAAATATATATAATGCCGTTTTAAAGGGCGCTATACCTTAACGGTCGTTTGCCCGTTAAGGTATAGCGCCCTTTAAAAGGGCGTTATACTTGAATTTGAAAAGACGGGCAAGTATAGCGCCGTTCATTAAGGCGCTAAACATATTTTGTGGGCCCACAAATAATTCTTCTCGGCTTAACTGACATAACAATAATTCAACTGGGTATAGCGCCCTTATTTAAGGCGTTATACCTAAAAAAATTGTACCCCAGACTGGTTTTTTGCCCTATTTAAGGAGGTTAAGATTTTTTTTTAAAAATCCATTCATAAATATTCTCAAGTCTTCTGAAATATTTTTTCGTTAAGTTGTTTTGCATTTTGTCATAATGTTTGAAGAGCGAAAAGTAAGGGTTTCATTATATTGGGGTGGGGGGGGGAGGGGTGAGGTTGTGGCGGTGAATAACTCAGTAACCTATAGTTTATCTCCACAGTGTCATGTTAAGTTGCCACTTACAATGGAGTACGATAAATTGGTATCGTTGTTATATAAATAAATGAGTGTGACCAAATGTTCGGTGAACCTTAAAGTAACCGGAAGATATCTGTATTCTGTCACTCCGCAAGGGGTTGCTTGTTATGCTGAGTTTAACATCGAGGACGATGAAACTCTGAGAGATATTTTGAGAAGTTCGGATGAATACCGGGAATTTCTTGTGATAAAAATATTGAAAATGTACATCAAGGTTGAAGACGTTCGCAATAATGAGGCTGCGCAAAGCAGGGATATCCCTCAGTCATCGGGTGGTTATTTTGGAGCAGTTTTAGCCGAACAGGTTCCGGGTGAAAGAGTTTGTCCTGATCTAAACTTATCTCCACGGGCGAATGAGGAGCGAGAAAATAATTTCTCTCCTAGTTTACATAATCCACAAGACGAGTGATAAACTTCAATTTTTCTTTGTGTTACGGTGTTTATTTTTGCTGTATTGAATTTGTATTAATACTCATATATTCCACATGGGGTATCGGCTAGATATGAATTTTACAAGTTATGAACCAACGCCTAGTTGGAATATGCCTAATTTTGGTGTGTTGGATCATGATGGTCCATTAGGGAGTCATCACCAACAGGATAATGTCCATCATGGGATGTCAACACATTACGATTTATAAGTGAAGTGATATAAGTATATGTAAAGTATTTATCAATTTGAGTAACTCATTATTTTGTTGGTTGTGCAGTGAAAATGAGCATCCTAAAGGTCTTGTCCTTACTCAATTTCCCGAAGACGACATACTTAATCGGGATCTGGCAGATGCACAGAGTCACGAAGAGAATAGTGATTATGACAACAATGCTGATGAGTCTGGAGATGACACACCCTTCCCTGATGAGGGTGATGATGAGGAGGAAGAGAATGTTAGACTTGATTTGATGAGGGAGCATGCTCCCCCCTCCCCCCCATTAGACTAGGAGTGTACGAGTCCCACGTGCTGTTTCATTCAAGGGAGATTCCCTACCTTGATCATTTGCCAAGTATGCCGGATGTGGATGCCCTCATAAGGGATATTGACGAAATTCGGACAACAATGTAGGATGAATCTAGAGCAACGGTGTTGTCAAAGGGCATGTTTTTTCCCGATAAAATACGCCTAACCAAGACGGTGCTAATGTACAGCGTAAAAGAGTGTCGTGAGATCACGGTATGCGAGTCATCTCCATATGTATACAAGGTAGTCTGTCGTAGATGGTTTACGGGTTGTAATTGGATGTTGCGTGCGAGGAAGAAGAAAATTAATATGTGGGTTGTGGGTAAATACATTGACACACAATTGTGAAATGGACACATTCAGTGGGAATCATTTTAACTTGAATACTGACTTGATTTCTCTTGTCTTGATTCCATACATTGAAGCGTCCATAAGGTACAAGATCAAAGAGTGTATAACATCCATCCACCAGGAATATGGGTGCACCATTACCAAAAGAAAGGCATTTCTCGGGTGCAAACATGCGTTTGAAATTATTTATGGTAACTGGGATAAGTCCTTTGCATCTCTACCCAGGTACATGGCTGTATTGCAACACTTTAACCCCGGGACTGTTGTTGAATGAAAGCTTGAGCGGAGTCCGGGAATACCAGAACATATATTCAAATATGTGTCCTGGGCATTTAAACCAGCAATTGATAGTTTTTTGCATTGTCGGCCGGTAATATCCATAGACGGCACTCATGTCTATGGAAAGTATGATATTAAGTTGTTGATCGCCGTTGCAGTAGATGCTAATGGAAGTATATTTCCCTTAGCTTTTGCTATTTGGGCCAATGAAATCTACGAGACGTAAACACTATTTTTGAACCACTTGAAAGAGCACGTTATTAAACATCGTTCAGGTATTTGTCTAATATCTTATCGGCATGGTGGTATTTTAAGTTCTGTACAGAATTTGCGTGCATGGCAGGAACTGTATGCCTACCACTGTTACTGTGTGAGGCACCTGAAGGCCAATTTCTAGAAGGCATATCCTAATAAGGATTTAATTTGAATGGCTGTAACAGATCACCAAGAGTGTAAATTCAGGAGGCATATGAAATCTATCAGGCAAGAAGATGAGGGAGCATATCGTTAGTTGATGCGACATGATCTTGACAAAATGGACTTTGCATGCGGATGGTGGCAAAAGATGGAGAATTTTGACTACAAATGTGTCAGAGTCTTTCAACGGGTTATTGAAGTCTGCACGAGGATTGCCTGCCACTGCCATGGTGCGGATGTCATTCAAGCAGATGACGGAGAGGTTTGTTGAAAGGGCTAGAGGTGCATCGTCATTGATGGAAAGGGGTGTTGAATTTATGCCAATACCAATGAAAAGATTTGAGAAATACAGGAAGCGAGCACATTGGCATTCATTTTTGCAGTATTGCAAAGAGCGAAATATTTTTAAAATTCGCACCGCTATTCATCACAACCGGGGGAATAATACACACATCGTAAATGAAGCCAGAAGGTTATGCTCTTGTGGGAATTGGTCCATCTACCACATGCCGTACTCATATGCCATCAAGTGCTTTCAACATACAGGTTTAGGGAAAACCAACTACGTTGATAAAGAATATAGTATTGCTATACTTAAACATCTATAGTGGGCAGTTACAGCCAGTGAGTGCTGAGCATTATTGGCCGCTGGAACCATTTAAAATGGTGTATAACAAGGACTATGTACGTCAATGACAGGTGCAAAAAAGAATACGTATATGGAACCAAATGGATGTTGGTAATACCGTTTATGCACGCAAATGTGGAATATGCTCGCAAACAGGACACGACCGTCATAAATGTCCTTCAGCTGGTTTGGGTGGCGGTGGTAATCCAGCTCCTGGTGGAAGTTCATCTAATGTGCCCAACTATCAAGGGTACACGTAGTATTTTATTTCCGTAATGAGGTTGTAATAAGTTTATGTACTTGTTTATCTTGCAGAATGTATGAAATAAAATTATGTTTCCATTGCTGTTAAATCTTATTGATATTTAACATTAATACTTCAGTACAAAAATCTAACATAAACCCATTAAAAAAAATAATTATCTTATTGACCTGAAATAGTTGCTCGCCTGCAAAAGCTATCTTCTAAAAAAGCTGTATTGTACCCAAAAGAATCTTTAAAACACAAAGTATAGAGCGGTGTCCAACTACGTTATGTGTATTGTCTTGTTGACATGAAAAGCTGCTCGCCTGCAAAGGCTATCTTTTGGAAAAGTTATTTTGTACCCGAAAGAATTTTTAACACGCGAAGCATAGCGCGGTGAAATACTACGTTATGTGGGTTGTCTTGCCTATAAATAACTAGCGCATTTTAGTTATTATATGCACTTAACAAAAACAAATAGCAAAATTTTCCATAATTTTTTCATTTTTCTTACATTAACAATGTCTGGACGCAATGACCAACCAAGGTGCTATTGTGGCAAACGTGCGATTTTGAAGACATGTTGGTCCGATGGTAATGTTGGGCGTAGATACTGGATGTGTCAACAATTGTTTGGACACAATGACAGAAATCATTGTATGTTTGAGGAATGGTATGATGAACCCATTAATCAGGAATACTACAAATCATGTTTGTAGTATATTTGGAATATGAACGGTGAATACTAACGCCAGATCTCTGAAATGCAACGAGAAATTGCGGCAGTGTGGGAGAAACTAAAAGAGGCGGAAGAAGAAAAAAATAAAATGGAAGAGAAATTTAAGTGGTTGGAGCAGAGAATAATAGGCGGTAATGACTAAACAAACACATGTATGTATTGAGTGTAGTATTTTATCTTTATGTTTTCCGTGTCATGTATTTTCATTAGTTGTACTGAATTTAAATTATGCTAAGTTGCTATGTTTGTGTTTGTGTTTGTGTTGTAGTATTAAAATAACAAAGAACCAGATAAATAAAAACATAATACGCATATAATGTAAACAATAAAAATTGTTGCTATTATTTACTGAATGTCATATGTAGATAAAATACAAAAAAAATCAATGTGTCCCACATCCTGTATGCTTTAATGCAGCCGTTGGCCTGAGGCGCATCCCATCCCTCTTGGCTACGCTATCAGGATCATCCTCATCACGTCGCCTCTTTATCGGAGGATGCGCTGCAGCATGATCGTCAATAGGGCTGGCAGGCTCGGTAGAAGGGGTCGTCGGTCCAGCATTAACCTACA
The DNA here is from genome assembly GCF_000715075.1 of Nicotiana tabacum. Taxonomy (NCBI): domain Eukaryota; kingdom Viridiplantae; phylum Streptophyta; class Magnoliopsida; order Solanales; family Solanaceae; genus Nicotiana; species Nicotiana tabacum. The sequence continues at coordinate 97,981,454 of NC_134103.1, read as the reverse complement.
GAATAATAAGATATTTTAGTATATGAAATATATATTAGTAATGTACGCGTTAAGTCACAAAAATTTAAATTGTCTTACCATGGTCTCGTCGGGCTCCTGAATATAATCATCCGTCGTAGCCAAGTCAGTATCGCACAAAGTGGCCTCCGTGACGGGCGATGATGAAGCCTTAATAAAACAAACATAAAAATATGTATGGCTAAACAATGAGATGAAAACAAATTTAAATTTAATAGTAATACAAACATACCTGCGCCTGTGAAAGATCTCCAACATCCCTCGATGATGAGCCATAACTCAGTCGGCGCCCACTATCCACATCTCGTGTTGGCCGATCATCAGCAACGGTCGATGGGCCTGGAAGATCAGGAAAATACTGATCCCAATCCTCTCGCGTAATGGTCGTGCCCGCGATCAACAATGGAGCTGACGGGATCATCTGCAAAGTCTATGGAGTGAGCTGAAGCTGAAGGCTGAATGACGGCATGTTGCTGTGAGAGTGGTCTGGCTCATGGAGGTCACCCAGCAGATCAACTCTAACATCCTCAACAGGTGCCTCAACGTCCCCTTGCTGGGGACCACCTCCTCGCTGACCCCCACGACCTCGTGGGACACCCTTACCTCGTGGGGCACGCCTGCCACGTTGACCACATTTCAGCCACACTAGTGGCCCATGATGGTACTGCTCTGGCGCCACATACTCAGCCTCGTATCCTAATCGCTCATCATCTCGGGCTCACCTCAATGTCTAGGAGGCCAGATCGGTAACCTTTCGGCCATACTCATGCAAAGCGGTTGATCCCTCGCCGGTATGTTGCTGTATCTGTAGTCCCAACTGGTGGAACAGATGTAGGCCAATAGCCTGCACAACATGTAAAATATAAATTACGGAACACTAGGTTAACGTTATAAGCAAGTACACCAAATAACATACCAGTGTCTCGTGCCTCCCGGTGTATGGAACGTACCGACCGCCAGCGCGATAAATGGGATTCTCGACGAAAGGTCGGGTAACGCTGCGGTACCCGCCTATATAATCATGCTCAGTCTCCGTCCGGTCAGGTGAAGGGGGGCGGAATCAGGTCATGTCGCTGGTCCCAAGTATCGATCTGCGCCTCTAGCCATGCCATATATGTCTGGTCCACCCTGGAACGATCATCCCGCTGGTAATGTGTGATATGCCAGGCGGGCGGTGGCGGTACAAGCTGCGGCCGGCCAAACGGGCGAAGTACTCGCTCGGTGGCATGATGCTCCACAATATCAAGGCACATCAATGGGACGGAAGAGCTCCACATAATTCGACCGGCTAAGCAATAATCGGGCAAACCAGCTATTAAGTAACCATAGAAAACGTGAGTATACACAACACATATGAAGCCAGGACAAGTAAACTTAGGTATACATTTACCTGTGCGCCATCCAGCAAATCCAACAAATCCCTGCACAAGGGGAGATTATGTCCAACCTCGTACTCTTGTCCATATCCTCGCCTATCAACCCACCTCCTAGCTAGAGGGAGAAAAGGAGGTGGTGCACCCGGAGCTAAGGGTGGTAGAGGTGGCTGCAACTGCAGGAACCGCTCCGAGGCCTAAACCTAATATACAAATTAGTTTATTATTTATATGTTAGTTTAATATTGTATATGTTAGTTTTATTATTTTATATGTTAGTTTTATTATTATATATTTTTTTTATGACTCACTTATTTTTTACTATAATAAAATTAAATAATTAATTTTTATAATTATACAAGATTTAATTATTAAATATTCACTTCAGGCTCGATATTTGAGGTCTAGTAGCACCAAAATATCCTGAATTCTTGTGTTCATGATGAGAAAGTTTTCTCGATTTATCACTTAACATGTTTGTTATTTTAAATGTTAGTTTATTATTTATATGTTAGTTTAATATTGTATATGTTAGTTTTATTAATTTATATGTTAGTTTTATTATTATATATTTTTGTTTATGACTCACTTATTTTTTACTATAATAAAATTAAATAATTAATTTTTATAATTAAAATTAAATAATTAATTTTCATAATTATACAAAATTTAATTATTAAATATACACATATGGGTTCCGGGCTCGATATTTGAGGCCTAGTAGCATCAAAGTATCCTGAAAATATTATTGTTTTCTCATACTTAATTCACAAAATATTGTTGTTTTCTCATGTTATTTTCTTACGATTGTTGACTAGAATTGGACAGAGTTTGTGTTTGAACTATAAGTTTTTTTGACGTATTTTTGGGTATAATAGATACTTAAATGATTAATTTCAATAACTACTAGGATACTACGCTAAAGGGTACTACATTTTACTACGCTAAAAGGGCACTACATTACAAATACAAGCATTATATCAGGCCACAAGATACCACTAGAGGGAACTAAAGTAACAATTTATCTATTTTACTAGTCTTTAAACAAATAAATAATCTAAACCGAATAAAAAAAATAACAAATAAATTTAATCACAAAACATTCACGAAAATACATATACCACAGCAAAAAGTAACTAATTAATATTTTTTTAACAACTAATAATAATTTCTCTATTTTTACTAATTTTTTTAGCACACTAATATCATAATCCGGATAAAAATAATAAATTAGTTAAATCGCAAAATAATCACAAAATAACATAGAACACATTAAAAACAACTAATATGCATTTTTATACGAGTTTTAACAAAAATTAAATCGGAATACCTCGATTTAAGATTTTTGGAAAGTTAAAGATTTGATGATTTGAAACCGAAACGAGCAACCCACAACGAGATAACGCCTTAGCTAGGATGTGAGACCGAGAATCTTTACTTTTTGTGGGACGGGTGGGCTCCACTCAAATTTTTTGGTCGTTAATGGTGGGACCGCCTGTTTTTTAAAGTTTTAATTTGGGGGGGGGGGGAGGGGTTCTAGTTTGGTGGGGAAGGGAAGGGGACGATTTATTATGTAGGTATAGCGCCGTTTATTAAGGAGTTATACTATAGTGCCTTAATAAACGACGTTATACTTACCCGTCTTTTTAAATTCAAGTATAATGGTCTTTTAAAGGGCGCTATACCTTAACGGGCAAACGACTGTTAAGGTATAGCGCCCTTGGCGTTATACATATTTTGGATATTATATTTTTTTCACATATTTCAATCGTTTGAATCCAAAAGAATTACATTTTAGTTCCGGACTTTGTATATTGATATATCTTTCTTTCCTAGTCCACTTCCTGTCTTTTGGTACTTTCCACAATAAAGTATTGAAACAAATGAAGGTCATGATTTTTGGTACTTTCAAGAAGCTAAATTTTATTGGAGTATTGAATAAACAGTAGTGCAGAAGACAAAAGCAAGTGCCTGATGGCACGTGGCTCATTATAATTATTATTTCCTGCGTTTCAGTGTACGTGAACCTATTTTATTTTTCGTCCGTTCAAAAAGGAATAACTCATTTCTAATTTTGAAAATGATTTAACTTAAACTTACAATTCTACCTTTAATGAAAAGCTTTTATAACCACACAAATACTCTGAACCCTTTTTAACTTGTTTAGTACCACAAATTCTAAAAATCTATTTTTTCTTAAACTTCGGACACATTCAAACAGGTTCACATGCGTAGAATATTCATAGTTCAAAATCCATGCTTATTAAAATGAGGATCTTGGATAATTATTATTTTAAATAGCTTCTAGAAATAAAGAAGATATCTGGAAGTCAATACTAAGAAAAGACAAAATTACTTTGAACATGCCTCTCCCGCCAAGTAGTATTTTAAGCAGCTTATTTCTTGCTCTATCAAGCCGCCACTGTCTCCGCGATAAACTCGTTGTTTCCCTAATTTAAGTAAGAGTTCAATATGCAGAGATAGTAAGAATTATTTACTAACATCAAGTAGATTAACACGCAATTGCTAGTACCTTTATTTAACAAGCATTGATTAATAATTTATAATAATAGTAAGTCACGTGTTATAACATATCAAATTAGACTTACTATAAGAATTATATGCAGTCTTAGTGTATAATATAACTTAAATCCTTTAACTAAAAAGCAAATATGCAACAACAAACAACAAGTTGTTTGGTTTTCTTGGAGCATAAAATATGGAGTAATTTTGAATACCTGGGATTTTCTGGATTAGATATTAAATTTCTTAACTTTCCTTGGATTTCTTATAGGCTTTTGTATACGGTCAAAATAGATTTCGGCTTTTCTACGTTCGATCGAGATCGAGTGGCAAAAAATCGGAGTAGGACCTTGGGAATAAGCTCGGAAGACGGTACAAACGAGCCTCGAGTCCGAAGGCTGCTCGAGGAGTCGGCTCGATAATCTTATCGAGCACGTGACCAAATCGATCTGCAAGGCATTGCTTCAAGGTCGGAAATGTGCCACGCCCATCCCGAAGGTCGAACTCAAGCCAAGACCGAAGGTCCGACCCAGTGACGAGTTCGAGCCAGTATCGAGCTCACGGACAAGAGCCGTTATAACCGCACCAAGAGAGAGAATCTTGGCGGGAATCGAGCAAGAGACAAATCATTATGGGTCCTCCACTATACGCTTTATTTTATTATTTTATTATAAATAATGTAATGACCCTCTATTATAAAAGAGGGGATCCTTGTAAACACTAGACACATTGAATAGATTGGAACAAAAGATCTTTTCTTATATACAAAGATATCTCCCTGTGTTTGTCTTGCTTCATCTTATTCATTCTTTCTGTTCATCATTTCCATTCTCATAATCAAAATACTCGTATCATTATCTTTATATCAAAGGATATTACGTATCCTTAGAACCATACATAAATTTAACATAATCCGATCGGATAAACAGTCTGGCGCCCACCGTGGGGCTAAGGATAATAGTGATTGTTTGATATAAATCTACAGTACACACCAGCTTACAACTTCAAATCAGCAATGGCTTTACCTATCGACCACGAAGCCGGCCTCCAAGGTGAAACCAACAACTTGGCACCCAAGGCCGGAAGGCCACTTAACGATGGCACTGAGACTCGAATCGAAGTACCTGAAACTCGAGCCGAAGCACCATTGGATGTCAATTCACAAATAGCTCTGGAGGCAAATCAACGTTCCGAACCGGAAAGAAGCATTCAAGGCGGTACTCGATCCGTAGCCCGAGACACCCATAACGCAGGGGAAATTGGGGCCAGCTTACGTATGATCTTCGAGATGCTACAAGCCCAACAAGTAGCGATAGCTTAGTTACAGAGCCCAACTCATATACAAAGCAGACCGGATTCCAATCCGCTTCGAGAAATCACCCCCAAAACGGAGCCCGCCATAGTGAAATCATACTAGCAAGAATCGGGGACAACTCCCGAAATTACTAAATTGCTCGAGGAACTCACAAAACGAGTCGAAACCAAGGACAAGAGAGTGAAAATGTACAATGCCAGGTCGATCAAATCCCGGGGGCTCCACCAATGATAAAAGGGCTTGATTCGAAAAAATTCATACAAAAGCCTTTTCCCTTGAGTGCGGCCCCAAAACCAATCCCCAAAAAACTCTGTATGCCTGAAATTTCCAAATATAACGTTACGACCGATTCTAACGAACATGTCACCTCTTACACATGTGCCATCAAAGGTAACGATTTGGAGGATGATGAGATCAAATTCGTGTTGTTGAAAAAGTTCGGGGAGACCCTCTCGAAGGGAGCAATGATCTGGTATCACAATTTACCACCAAATTCCATCGATTCTTTTGCCATGTTAGCAGATTCATTTGTAAAGGCACATGCTGGTGCCATAAAGGTTGAAACAAGGAAATGAGACCTCTTCAAAGTAAAGCAAAGGGGTAATGAAATGCTGATGGAATTTGTATCCTGATTTCAAATGGAACGCATGAAATTGCCACCGGTCACAGACGATTGGGCCGTACAAGCTTTCACCCAAGGATTGAACGAGCTAAGTTCGACAGCATCACGTCGGCTGAAACAAAATTTGATCGACTATCCAGCAATAACTTGGGCAGATATACACAACTGATACCAATCAAAAATCAGGGTCGAGGATGATCAGTTGGGAGCTCCGTATGGACCCGTGCATCAGAACAGGACAGCTACTAAAAACCAAAGGGAGATCGACAGAGAACAAAGGTCGAACAGAGACCGATATCAACTGTATGTCGCAGATCAGGTGAATAACGGTTCAGCATGCAATACAGTTTGGAACAATTGAAGGATTGATCGAGGGTAAAATTCTCGGGGACTTATGAGCAAGATCGGCTTTGATAAATATGCCGATCAAATGTGCGAATATCATGGCACCCATGGCCATAGAATGGAAGACTGCAGGCAACTAAGAGAGGAAGTAGACCGCTTATTTAACAAAGGGCACCTTCGGGAATTTCTGAGTGATAGGGCGAAGAACCATTTTAAAAACAGGGATTTCAGCAAGCAAAACAAGCAAGAAGAACCGAAGCACGTCATTCACATGATCATCGGCGGCATCAATACCCCTCAGGGACCAGTGCTTAAACGTACTAAAACATCTATTGTGAGGGAAAAGAGATCTCGGACTCAAGATTACGCACCCATGGGGACTTTGTCCTTTGACGATGAAGATGCAGAAGGAATCATCCAACCTCATCAGATTGAAGGTCGTAGAACAGCTCGGCCTGCAGGACCAGATCGTACCCACAACTCTGGTTTTAAACGGATTCAATATGGCATGTGAAACCACCAAAGGAGAGATAATCCTATGAATAAACATGGCCGGAACCATCCAGAAAAAAAAGTTTCACGTGATCGAAGGCGATATGAGATACAACGCCCTTTTCAGAAGGCTATGGATCCACAAAATGAGAGCAGTACCTTTGACCCTACACCAGGCCCTCAAATTCCCGACAGCGAGAGGTGTTAAAACGGTGTACGGAGAACAACCGGCCGCAAAGGAAATGTTCGCCGTCGAGGAAGAAAAATCAATATCCTCGCCTTCGCCGATAAAGGGATCGGGCTCAGAAGGAGAACGGGACACCAAATAGCAATCACAGACATTGGCTTCGACCCAGCCAGATAACCAGAAGATCAAAGAAGATGATGATCAAAGGGTCCCTCGATCTTTTATGATTCCCGATGATTCTGACGCCACAAAATCAACAATCGAGGAACTAGAGCAAGTCACACTAATCGAGCACTGGCCCGAGCGAAAAGTATACTTGGGAATGGGGTTGAGCACCGAACTCAGGAAGAAACTTGTTCAATTTCTTATCGATAACATCGATTATTTTGCCTGGTCCCATTTAGATATAACAGGGATCCCACCGGACATAACGACGCATCAGCTAAGCTTGGACCCTAGGTTCAGACCGGTGAAGCAAAAGAGAAGACCCCAGTCCGAGGGAAAGCACGCATTCATAAAGGATGAGGTAACCAAGCTTCTCAAGATAGGGTCCATTCGGGACGTGAAATATCACGAATGGTTAGCCAACGTAGTTGTAGTGCCTAAAAAAGGGAAAAAACTCAGAATGTGTGTGGACTATAAGGATTTGAACAAAGCATGCCCCAAAGATTCCTTTCCGCTGCCCAACATCGATTGCATGATCGATGCCACGGCCGGCCACGAGATCCTCACTTTTTTCGATGCCTATTCCGGGTATAATCAAATCCAAATGAACCCAGAGGACCAGGAAAAGACTTCATTTATCACCAAATATGGAACGTATTTTTATAATGTGATGCCCTTTGGGCTAAAATATGCAAGGGCTACTTACCAACGCCTAGTAAATAAAATGTTCAAAGAACAAATAGGAAAATCAATGGAAGTTTATATTGATGACATGCTAGTTAAATCCCTGCACGCAGAGGGCCATTTGACCCATTTGCAGGAAACGTTCGAAATTTTGAGGAAATACAACATGAAGCTCAACCCCGAAAAATGTGCTTTCGGGGTCGGTTCGGGCAAGTTCCTCGGCTTCATGGTGTCAAATCGGGGAATCGAGATTAACCCCGATAAAATCAAGGCCATCGAAGACATCGTCGTTGTGGACAGCATGAAAGCCGTACAAAGGCTAACGGGTCGGATTGCAGCCTTAGGCCGATTCATTTCGAGATCATCTGATTGAAGTCACAAATTTTTTTCTCTACTCAAAAAGAAGAACAATTTTGCTTGGACCCCGGAGTGCCAGCAAGCATTAGAGGAACTAAAACGATATCTATCAAGATCACCACTACTTCACACTCCAAAAATAGACGAAAAACTTTACTTGTACTTGGCAGTATTAGAAATTGCCGTAAGCAGTGTCCTAGTTTGAGAAGAGCAAGGTACGCAATTCCTTGTTTATTATATGAGTCGAACCTTATGAGAAGCAGAAACTAGATATCCGCACCTAGAAAAATTGGCACTTGCACTGATAAGCACCTCTAGAAAGTTAAGGCCATACTTTCAATATCATCCCATAAGCGTATTAACCACTTACCCGCTTCGTAATATCTTTCACAAACCTGAGCTATCTGGCCGATTGGCCAAATGGGCCGTCGAACTCAGTGGGTACGATATCGAATATCAACCCCGTACGACCATCAAGTCTCAAATTTTAGCAGACTTCGTGGCCGATTTCACGCCAACCCTCGTACCCGAAGTCGAAAAAGAACTCCTGTTGAAATCGGGTACATCATCGGGGGCATGGACCCTTTTTACGGATGGAACTTCGAACGTAAAGGGGTACGGGCTAGGCATAGTTTTGAAATCACCCATGGGTAACACTATTAGGAAATCTATTAAAACTACCAGATTGACTAACAATGAGGCCGAGTATCAAGCCATGATTGCAGGTCTCGAGCTAGCTAAAAACTTGGGAGCAAAAGTCATTGAAGCCAATTGTAACTCTTTACTGGTGGTGAGTCAGGTAAACAAAACCTTCGACGTTCGAGAAAGTAGAATGCAAAGGTATTTAGACAAACTGCTTGTCACTTTGCACCGTTTCAAACAATGGATTCTGCGGCATGTTCCACGAGAACAAAATAATAAAGTCGATGCACTTGCGAATTTGGGATCGTCGGTCGAGATAGATGACTTGAGCTCAGGGACTGTCGTTCAACTTTTGAGATCGGTAATCGAAGAAGGTCACGCCGAGATAAATTCTACAAGCTTAACCTGGGATTGGAGAAATAAGTATATTGAATACTTAAAGAGCGGAAATCTCCCACCGGACCCTAAACATTCTAGGGCCTTACGGACTAAAGCTGCTTGATTTACATTGGCTTCGGACGGAACGCTATATCAAAGGATATTCAATGGACTGTTAGCAGTGTGTTTGGGTCTGGGAGATACCGATTATATCCTACGGGAAGTGCACGAGGGCACCTGTGGGAATCACTCCGGTGGCGATGCATTAGTTCGAAAAATAATTAGAGCAGGGTATTATTGGATCGATATGGGCAAAGATGCGAAGGAATTTGTTCGTAAATGTGACAAATGTCAAAGGTTTGCGCCAATGATCCAAAAACCCGGAGAGCAACTTCACTCAGTCCTATCCCCATGGCCGTTCATGAAATGGGGAATGGATATCGTCGGCCCTCTGCCATTGATCCCAGGTAAAGCCAAATTTATTTTATATATGACTAACTATTTTTCTAAATGGGTTGAAGCATAAGTGTTCGAGAAAATAAGACAGAAAGAAGTTATAGACTTTATTTGGGATCATATCGTATGCCGATTCGGGATACCCGCCGAAATAGTATGTGACAATGGGAAACAATTCGTTGGCAGCAAAGTAACAAAATTCTTCGAAGATCACAAAATAAGAATGATACTATCAATGCCATACTACCCCAGTGGGAACGTACAGGCCGAATCAACGAACAAAACTATCGTTCAAAACCTAAAGAAGATGTTGAACAACGCTAAAGGAAAATGGAGAGAAATCCTGCCCGAAGTCCTTTGGGCATATCGGATGACGTCCAAATCCAGTACGGGGGCGACCCCATTCTCCTTAGCATATGGGTCAGAAGCATTGATACCAGTCAAAGTTGATGAACCCGGTGCCAGATTTTGATTCACGATGGAAGAATCAAATAACGAGGCCATGAATACCAGCCTCGAATTATCGGAAGAAAGACGAGAAGCTGTTCTCGTCCAATTGGCCGCCCAAAAGCAGCAAATCGAAAGATATTATAATCGAAGAATCAAGCTCCGCCCCGGGGACTTAGTGTTAAGAAAAGTCACCATCAATACCCGAAATCCGAACAAAGGAAAACTAGGACCAAATTGGGAAGGATCATATCAGGTGCTGGAGAACGTCGGAAAGAGATCGTACAGGCTCGGCATTATAAACGGAAAACAACTATCAAGCAGCTGGAATGTATCACATCTAAAACGGTACTACTGCTAAGGTACGACCTTTCCATATTCATTTACATTTCAAAACTGATCCCTGCAGAAGTCCGAACAAGAGCTAAGATGGATCTTTCGCTTGAAAGCACGCGTTGCACTCTTTTTCCCTTAGACCGGTTTTATCCCAAATGGGTTTTTCGACAAGGTTTTTAATGAGGCAACCACTGATCGTGCTGCACTTACAACAATATTTGAGGCCTCTTTACAATCAACCTCGAATACTGAGGGGGCATTCAGATGCAAGAGAGTTATTTAACAACAGGGTTCCAATAGGAAAATTTGTAAGAGCCAAATGGTCGAAATGAACCATGCTCATGTAGATTGGCCCGAACCCAGGCACGAAACATGAACACATGTGTAATGACTTGCGAGGAAAGTTTTCTCTCTTTACCGACATCTTATATCCAAGGAAAATTCCTCTATTTGGAGATTTATTATGCAAACAGAATTAAGTTAAATTCGACTATTAAGCCTACGGGCTACATTATTTCGAGTTCGAATCACTTCACTCGACTATTAAGCCTACGGGCTACATTATTTTGAGTTCGAATCATTTTACTCGACTATTAAGCCTACGGGCTACATTATTTCGAGTTCGAATTATTTCACTCGACTATTAAGCCTACGGGCTACATTATTTCGAGTTCGAATCATTTCACTCGACTATTAAGCCTACGGGCTACATTACTTCGAGTTCGAATCATTTCACTCGACTAATAAGCCTATGGGCTATTTTCATTTTGAGTTCGAGCAAGAACTCACTCAACCATTACGCCTACAGGCTATATTTCTTCGAGTTTGGATCATCCACTCGACGACTAAGCCTACGGGCTACTTTTATTTCGAGTTCGAGCAAGCACTCACTCAACCATTACACCTACGGGCTATATTTCTTTGAGTTCGGATCATCCACTCGACGACTAAGCCTGCGGGCTACTTTCATTTTGAGTTCGAGCAATCACTCACTCAACCATTACGCCTACATGCTATATTTCTTCGAGTTCGGATCACCCACTCACTAAGCCTACGAGCTATTTTTATTTCGAGTTCGAGCAAGCACTCGCTCAACCATTGCACCTACGAGCTATATTTCTTCGAGTTCGGATCATCCACTCGACGACTAAGCCTACAAGCTACTTTTATTTCGAGTTCGAACTCGACCAATTAAGCCTACAGGCTACATCACTTCGAGTTCGAATCATTTTCGACTAATAAGTCTACGTGCTACTTTTATTTCGAGTTCGAGCGAGCACTCACTCAACCATCATGCCTACGGGCTATATTTCTTCGAGTTCGAATCGTTGACTCAGCTAGTAAGCCTAAAGGCCACATTAAAGAGAGTACGAAGTCCAAATTTGATTAAAGTTATTTAGACCCTTGTGAAAATATTCATAAAGGCGTGAATAAAAGCCTTCATGAAACAGAAGCAAGTCGGCAGAATTTTCAATATACAAAATTATCTGCATGGTCGATTACAACGAAAAAACTAAGGATTAAATTTCTTGATCGTCGGGAGCGGTCTCTTCTTTATCAGACTCCCCCCGTTCTCAGATCCGCTTTTGCCCCCATCATCATCATCATCATCATCATCATTGTCATCATCATCGCCATCAGAAACCAAAGCTTCAGCGCTTCGAGCTCTTTGGCCCATTTTATTTCTTTAGCGAGGTCGAAACCACCAGCATGGATCTCCTCGAGGGTTTCCCTTCGGGATCGGCACTTTGCTAGTTCGGCAACCCGATGTGCTCGAATATCGGCGGATTCGGCTGCCTCTCTTGCTTGGACCTGGGCAGCTTCAGCATCGGCCCGATAGACGGCCACGAGTGCATCCGCATCGGCCTTTGCCTTTTCGGCATCAGTTTCGGCCTTGGAAAGTACAGAGGCTAACCGAGCCTCAAGCTCGTCTATCCTTCTTACCTGAACCGAGCCTTTTTCATTCATTTTCTGAAGTTGGGCTTCGACCGATGATAACTGGGATCAAGCAGTTTCTTTTTCTACAGCAAAATGATCCATACCTTCTTTCCACTGTAAAGACTCCGTTTTTATCACGTCAACCTCCTCACGAAGCTTCCCGATCATCTCAATTTTTTGCTGCAGCTGTGAGACCGAAAGGTTAGCCATCATCCCAGTATCAAGCCCATAGGCTTTCAAAAGTATCATTACCTGCTCAGACAAATCGGTCTGATCTCGGTAAGCCTTGGCTAACTCAGCTCGGAGGTATTTTATTTCCTCGTCCCTCTGCCCTAAGAGAAGTCTTAGGGAATTCCTCTCATCAATAACCCGTTAAAGGTCGACTTCGTATCGACGTAGCTCATTTTGGGACCAAGAACACGCTTCTCGATGAACTGCCGCTGCCTACAAAGAAACAAGAAATGAAGTTAACGAAAAGTAAAACTGGAAGGTAGTACCAACAAAACAGTTTTAAAAACTTACATGATTCAAAGCCTGCCGCACCCCGTGAAAAAGGTCCGATTCATCACCAGTACCAGCAACGTCCTCGATACCGGTAAACAGGTCACGAAAGAGATCCTCTCCATTGTGAGGCCTATCTAGATCGACGGCCCCCAGAACTTGGGTTTCTCGAATCACCCCAGCAGAAAAAGAGGAAAAAGTAGGCGAATCTTCGATTGCTTTTGCCCCAAATGAATCACCTGGAGCGTTCTTTTCGGTTCGAAGGGATTCGAGGGCCCCTTCGGTCATATCTCCTGCTCGTTGGCTCCATGAACCGCGTCTTCGATCTCCGATAATTCAGGGACTCTACTAAATCTTTCTTTGGTATACCATCATGGCGAGGCGGAGCCTCGTGGAGCATCATCGGTCCAGCCGTCGATGGGGCATCGATGTTTTTCTTCGTTCGGGCCGCCAGCGCTGACCCATCGTTTTCTTCTTCTTCTTCATCTTCATCCCTTAGGCGCAGAACTGATTCCAAACTCAAAGGAATGGCATCCTTGTTCGGCTTGCAAGCCATCCTCTTCTTCGGTTTTGGGTCTTTGGAAACAGGGGCCCTTTTCCTTTTGTTTCCCTTCGCCGGTATTTGGACAGGGGTCAAGATTTCTTCCTCGTTGGACAAAGGCCTCAAAACTGCATCCTTACCCAAACCTGCATATGGGAAATTTTAATAAGATATTTGAAAACCACCTCGTTCGAAGAATACAAAAAATGGGCTTACCATGATTTTTGGCCTCCCACCGACTTTTGACAAATCACGCCATGAGCGCTCGGCGTATGTGGAGGTCGAAACAAGAGCTTGTACCCAGTTTTTGAGATCAGGAAATGCTCCGGGCATCCAGGGAACCGCTACATCATAAAAAGAGGAGTGCCGATGAGAGAAGAAATGAAAAAAACAAAGTAGAAGTAATATCAGGATCACACTTACGTTTCATATTCCACTCTTCGGGAAAGGGCATCTTTTCAGTCGGAATCAGGTCCGAAGTCCATACTCGAATGAACCTTCTCATCCAACCCCGGTCCCTGTCCTTGTCAATACTCGAGAATAGAGCCTTGGAAGCCCGATGCTAAAGTTTTATTAACCCTCCTCGAAAGGGTCGAGGACGATATAATCGGATAAGATGGTCGAGGGTCCCCTCGATTTTGCTCACAAAATATCGGATCAGGATAACGATCCGCCAAAAAGATGGGTGGACCTGGCCTAGGATAATTTGGTATTGATGACAGAAATCGATGATAGCAGAATTGAGGGGACCCAACATGAAAGGGTAAGAATACGCATTCAAAAACCCTTTCACGTTCGAAGTGATATCTTCGTCAGAAGAAGGAATCATTATTTCTTTTTTATCCCAATTGCAATCTTTCTTTAGCTGTTGGAGGTGCTTCTCGGTAATCGAACATATATACCTAGATACCGGTTCACATCGACCCGAGACCGATGAGCCTTTATCGACCTTGAAATCAGAAGTAAGGACGCACCCCCCGGGAACGCACTCCTCAGGCCGTGGTTTTACCCGCGTATCATCGGCGGCACACTGTGAAGATGAAGCTTTCTCTTTCTGAGGGATGGTTTGTGACATTTTCGCCATTTTTGAATTCAGAAGCAAGGAATAGAGAAAAGTAGAAAAAATTTGACAGACTTAAAGAGGGGCTTCTGCAGAACGAAATGACAGAATTACTGGTAAGTTGGAGAGTACGAAAAGGGATTTGGGAAATTTGGAAGGTAGAAGATGTAAAAGTAGTAAAGGATAAAAGAAAGGGTTATTTATACGCTCGCATCATGACGGTTCAATATCAGAGGTGGCCGACCACCGTCTGATCATGATGGTTCAATATCAGAGGTGGCCGACCACCGTCTGACAAGCATTAAAAACCTTGAAAGACTAAATCGATGGGACAACTATCACATACGTCATATTCGATCTCTGTTAAAACGTCAGCTTGTTACCCGATCGAACCATCAAAAATCATATCGATTCTCACCGCATCCTTCATGAGAATTGAGGGGACTATCTGTATTCGGTCAAAATAGATTTTGACTTTCCTACGTTCGATCGAGATCGAGTGGCAAAAACCCAGAGTAGGATATTGGGAATAAGCTCCGAAGATGGTACAAACGAGCCTCGAGTCCGAAGGCTGCTCGAGGAGTCGGCTCGATAATCTTATCGAGCCCGTGACTAAATCGATCTGCAAGGCATTGCTTCAAGGTTAGAAATGAGCCACGCCCATCCCGAAGGTCGAACTCAAGCCAAGACAGAAGGTCCGAGCCAGTGACAAGTTCGAGCCAGTATCGAGTTCGAGCTAGTATCGAGCTCACGGATAAGAGCCGTTATAACCGCACTAAGAGAGAGAATCTTGGCGGGAATCGAGGAAGAGACAAGTCATCATGGGTCCTCCACTATATGCTTTATTTTATTATTTTGTTATAAATAATGTAATGACCCTCTATTATAAAAGAGGGGATCCTTGTAAACACTGAAGACACGGAAGAGATTGGAACAAAAAAGATCTTTTCTCATATACAAAGATATCAACTTGTGCTTGTTTTACTTCATCTTATTCATTCTTTCTGTTCATCATTCTCATTCTCATAATCAAAATACTTGTATTGTTATCTTTATATCAAAGGGTATTACGTATCCTTAGAACCATACATAAATTTAACATTATCCGATTTTTCGGGTAAACACATCTAAAGTAGAAAAGCCGAAAAAAACCAGGTTAAAGAGCAATTTTTGGGCTGATGTGGCATAATACAAACGTGTGGCGGAATGAGGTGGCATGGACTCATCTTACATATACTATCATTATCAGTAGCTTGGAGATGCACACACGAGAAGACGCTAGCCTATGAGCTTCTACAATCATAAATACTTACACGATGTTGAATAGGGAAAAATATGGTATGCTACATGGTCGTCCAAAAAGAGGGACACATGGAATCTAAAACGGGGATAGTTAAAATCGAAGGCAATTTTCCCGTCCGTCACCGCAAAGAATAACGCTCATAAAGATGCAATAAATACTCTTCGATCTGGTAGCATTTAATGGAGAATATTTTACAGTATTTAGTGCGCTGCCCGTTACAGAGAATTTATGCTCACCATTACACCTTCTTCAATGGCTCTCATAATTGACATTAAAGAAGAACATGATTGATAAGTGGGGATTTCGACTACTTATTAGCACCTTTTAGCTTTTGTTTTAGTCTAAAAATATTGAATTGTGTTCCCGAAACTGATGAAATGTGCAAAATTGCAGGAATATTGGAAATTGTACTCCCGAAATAAAATCCGACTCAAAAAAGGAGTAATCTAAACACAAGGCAATAAAGGCATAAAAACTCACAAAGTGCCGACCGCAAAATTCCATCTACGGCTGCAAACAATGAAGAAACCCCCAACAGGCTTTCTAGCAAAGTGCGGACCGCACAGAAATTGTGCGGCCGCAAATGACGAGCTGGAGATCAACTTCAGAGGGTTGCAAAATTTCCAAAGTCCAAGTTCCCTCAAAATTGTGGACCGCACAAGAATTGTGCGGCCGCAGAAGTAAAGATGTGGACTGCAGAAGACGAGATTGCGACCGCAGAAGTAAAGATGCGGACCGCAGAAGACCAAATTACGGCCGCATTAATAAATTTGCGGACCGCAGAAACATTGCCTTGCGGCCACAGTTAAGAATTGTGCGGCTGCAGATTCTCAGCTTCTGCAAGATGAAATATTTTGCGGACCGTATATGGAATTGTGCGACCACAGAACCTCCCAAAGGGCATTTTTGTCCGAAATTTCCAGGCTTGTATAAATAGACGAGTTTTACAAAAATAGGTCAACTTTTGACATCAGCAAGTCCTGTAGCCGTTTTTCTTTACCTCTTTTGGAAGTTTTTTATATGTTGGAGTATTTTACTATAGATTTTATCATTTTAACTTTACAATATGAGTTTAATTAGTGTTTCTTCTATTTCTTCAATTTCAAGCATGAGTAGCTAGATTTTTACTAGGGTTGTTACACAACCTAAGTGTGTAAACCTTATGGGTATCTAATTTAGTGCTTGTTTATGATTGAGTGTTTATTATTTCGCCTTGTTCATGATTTAATTTGTGGAATTAATGGCTGCAAAAATTAGTTCATGCCTAATTGACTTAGTCTCTACTTGAGAAAGAGAGACATAGTCTAGAAAACTTGGCTAACAAGAAATTGGGTCAATCGAGAGATTGATCAACCCAATTAAATGATTCAACCTAGAGATAGTAATAACCCGACTTGAGCTTTTATCAACCATTTTGTGTGATACCCATTTGGGACTTGAGAAAGCTAAATTGGGAAAAACTACTCCTTGACCGAGAGGTACTGAGTGGGTAATTGAGATTTGATAGCTATAATACACCCCGATCAACAAAATATAAGGTTTATATCCAATTAGGCGAACACCTAGGCGATGGTCATAGCCCTAGGCTTTTTATAAACTTGAAAAACAACAAAAACAATTACCCTAGTCTTATTTCTTAATTTTGTAATCTTAGTTTTTAAATAGTAGCATAAACAAAACCAATTGGTGAAAGTGCAAATTAAGATAGTTCAAATTCACGCATTAGAATATATACTCCTAACTCCCATATAGGTCCCTGTGGATTCGATCCCGACTCTTTGTTGGGTTACTATAATTGCAATCGAGCGATTCATACCTTGTATTGAGGTGTGCATTGTGCACGATACGTCAATTTTTGGCGTCGTTGCTGGGGAGTTAAAAACGGTGTTAGATATATATTTGAGCGTGTTTTTGGAATATCTTCTTTTCCTTCCGTGTTACTAATGTGTTGGGAAATTGTAGGTGCAACCATGGCAAACAATGAGCTCGGAAATATTGCTTTAGGGGAAGTGGACGTTGAGGATGATCAAATGGATGAGGTTCCTCTTGAACCTCAAGCCAATAGACGAGGTCGGGTGCCTCATGACAATGTGCCTGCTCCACCCCCACCTCCACCAAGAGCGGCTCCACACCGGGTGTTGCCGAATGAAAGATATGCAAGTGTAATAGTCCCTTCCCGTATTAGGGCGGGCAACTTTCAAATCACCAACGTGATGCTCACCTTTCTTGAGCAACGAGGGTTCTTCACCGGTGCTCCGGGTGAAAATGCCTACAAATATTTGAAGGGGTTCGTGGATACGTGTTGGGGGAGTAAACGAACAAATGGAGGGTGCTTTGAGGCTAAGGCTTTTTCCCTTTTCTCTATGGGGGAAAGCTTTATATTGGTTGGAACATTTGCCAAACCATTCCATTCATACTTGGGATGAATTGGCGGAGAAATTTATTTCTAAGTACTTCTCTCCCGGGAACATGGCTATACTTTGGGATGAAATTCTAGCATTCAAGCAAGAGCCAAATGAACCACTACACAAGATATGGGAACGATATAGAACAATGGTTAAAGAGTGTCTCAACAACGATATGACGGAGAACATGATTCAACAAACTTTCTATCGGGGGATCAATACAACCAACCAATGTGTAGTGAATCAACTTGCCGGTGGCAACTTCATGACTATGCCTTATGCAGAGGCGTGTGATAATTTGGATGAAATGGCGGATAGTTCATCGGTGTGGCAATCCCGGGCTAATGTTCCACAAGGTGATCCCAATATAATTCACCTTCACAAAGAGTTGCATGACCATGGGCAAGCCATAGCCGAATTGACCACCACCATGAACCAACTAGCAAAGGCTCAACTTTAAAAAGTGCAAAACCCGAGGCAAGTCAATGCAATTGAGGGAGTAAACATGATGGTGAACAAACAGAGAACAAAGGATCCGTAAGTGTAACAAAGAGTGAACAATTTTGTGCAAGAAGATAGTGGGCTTGATCAAGATGACTCTTATAATGACCAAAATGAAGAGGTCCAATATGTGAACAACTTTCAAGGACAAAGAAACAACTTCCAGGGCCCAAGCCAACAACAATGGCGGCCTCAAAACAATCAAGGAAAATGGAATTCTCACAACCAAGGTAATTGGAGTGGTGGAAGCAATGAAAGCAATTAGAATAAAAACAACAATCAAGGAAATTGGAGTGGTGGCAATAATCAAGGGAATTGGCATAACAATGATAACCAAGGCAATTAGGGAGGCAACAATCAAGGCAGTTGGAGTAACAATCAAGGAAATCAAGGGTCGGGTTCTCAAAGACCCCCGATGTATCAACAACCAAGCAACCCACCTCTTTATCCTTCCCATGGTCCTAGTACATCCAACAATGAAATGAGACATATTGAGAACATGTTCAAGCAAATGATGGAGAAGAATGTCGGTTTCGATGCCCAACTTGCCTCACACAACACATCGATCCGCAACATAGAAGTGCAAATGGGGAAAATCTTTCAAGCTCTAAATTCTCGTCCTAAGGGGGGCACTACCAAGTGACACGGTGGTGAACTCAAAGGGTAGGAAAAACCGGGGCATGCCATGACCGTTATTACAAGAAGTGGAAAAAGTGAAAATGCACCCACCTAGAGTCAAAGGCAACTTGTGGATGATGAGCAAGTGGTACAAGAAAAAGAGATCCCGGGCAATATGATGCAATCAAATGATGAAGTTCGGATTGATATTAATGACAATGTGGAAGAGACTCAAGAGAAAGTGAACCTGTCTAGGGATTATGTTATTGACATACCGGAACAGTTAGTGCAAAAGGCTAAGGCACCATTTCCTAGCCTCCTCCTCCATATCCTCAAAGGCTTGCCAAGCAAAATAGCGAGAATCAATTCAAAAAGTTCATTGATATGATGGAGAGTCTCTCGATCAATGTGCCATTAGTTGAAGCTTTGGAACAAATGCCCGGTTATACAAAGTTTATGAAGGATTTGGTGAAAAAGAAGCGGTCGATGAATTTTGAAACTATCAAAGTCACTCATCAAGTGAGTGCAATTGTGCACTCAATGGCTCCTAAATTAGAAGATCCTGGTGCTTTCACAATCCCTTGTACCATAGGAAGTGCCGAGTTTGCTAAAACGCTTTGTGATCTTGGGGCAAGTATCAATTTTATGCCCTATTCAGTTTTCAAGACTTTGGGAATTGGGCAACCAAGACCCACATCTATGAAATTACAAATGGCCAATCGTACCATGAAGAGACCGTTGGTAGTGATTGAAGACGTATTGGTTCGTGTTGATAAATTCATTCTTCCGGTGGATTTTGTCATTCTTGATTGTGAAGTGGACTATGAGGTGTCGATTATTCTTAGAAGATCTTTCCTTGCTATGGGGAAGGATCTTGTTGATGTGGAAGCCGGAGAACTCACTTTCCGGGTGGGTGATGAAAATGTGGTATTCCACGTGTACAAATTTATGCGGCAACCAAATAGCAATGAAGTGTGTTCTTTCGTGGACTTGGTAACCGATGTGATTGTTGATGACACAAGTGCCACGATTAATGTGGGTGATATGTTGGAGGCCGTCTTGCTCAACTTTGATGATGACGAGATGGAAGGCTTCATGGAATATGTGAACTCTTTGCAAGGGATGTGGTCGTACAACTATGCACCCCATAAACTTTCCTTGGATCTTGAAAATAGGAAAACTCCTCCTACAAAGCCTTCAATTGAAGATCCTCCTACCTTGGAGTTGAAGCCATTGCCTCCACATCTTCGATACAAATTTCTTGGTCCTTGCTCTACTTTATCGGTTATTCTTTCCTCTTATTTGACTAACGTGCAGGTTGACTCTACATTGGCGGTGCTCTACATTAGGAAGAAGGCTATTGGGTGGACTTTGGCGGATATTCGGGGAATAAGCCCCACATTTTGCATGCACAAGATTAACTTGGAGGAAGATTCCAAACCATCTATTAAACATCAAAGGAGACTCAATGAGGCTATGCAAGACGTGGTCAAAAAATAGATTATCAACTGGTTGGATGCCGGGGTTGTCTACCCTATTTCCGATAGTTCGTGGACTTCTCCGGTGCAATGTGTCCCAAAGAAGGGGGCATGACGGTGGTCACCAATGACAAGAATGAGTTGATTCCCACAAGAACGGTGACCGGGTGGAGAGTGTGTATGGACTATCGCAAGCTAAACAAGGTCACAAGGAGGGATCATTTTTCACTTCCCTTCCTTGACCAAATGCTGGATAGGTTGGCCGGTCGTGCTTTCTATTGCTTTCTAGATGGATATTCGGGCAACAACCAAATCCTTATTGCTCTGGAGGATCAAGAGAAAATAACTTTTACATGTCCCTATAGTACTTTCGCCTTCAAGCGGATACCATTTTGTCTATGTAATGCATCGACAACTTTTCAAAGGTATATGATGGCGATCTTCACGGACATGGTAGTGGACTATCTTGAAGTTTTCATGGATGACTTCTCGGTGGTCGAGGATTCCTTTGATGATTGCTTGGCAAATTTGGATAATGTATTGGCAAGATGTGAAGAAACGAACTTGGCGCTAAATTGGGAGAAATGTCATTTCATGGTCGAGGAAGGCATTGTCCTTGGCCACAAGATCTCAAAGAATGGTATAGAAGTCGACAAGGCAAATATTGAGGTGATTTCTAAACTTCCACCTCCGACGTCGGTGAAAGGCATGTGGAGTTTCTTAGGTCACACGGGGTTTTACCGGCGATTCATAAAGGAATATCTAAAATGGTGAGCCCGTTGTGCAAGCTCTTAGAGAAATATGCTAAGTTTCACTTCAATGATGATTGTATGAGAGCTTTTGAACTGCTAAAGTTTAAGTTGACAACCACTCCCATTATCAGCGCTCCTAATTGGAGTATCCCTTTTGAGCTCATTTGCGATGCTAGTGACGTAGCGGTTGGGGCTGTTTTGGGGCAATGAATCAACAAGATTTTTCATCCGGTCTACTATGCTAGTAAGACCATGAATAGTGCCCAAGTCAACTACACTGTTACGGAGAAAGAGCTCCTTGCCATTATTTTTACAATTGAGAAGTACCGCATGTACTTGATGGGTGTAAAGTTTATTGTTCATACGGATCATGCAGCACTTCACTATCTTATGAGCAAGAAAGATTCAAAAGCTCGGTTGATGCAATGTGTTCTATTGTTGCATGAGTTTGATATTGACATCCAAGATCGAAAAGGGAGTGAAAATAAAGTGGTGGACCACTTGTCTCGTTTGGAGGAGGAGGGGAGGCCGCATGATAGCCTTGAAATCAATGACTCATTCCCCAATGAGCAACTCTTGGCTCTCTAAATGAAGGAGGTGCCATAGTTCGCGGATCTAGAAAACTTCATTGTGTGTGGAATCATCCCGGATGAGTTCTCTTCAAATCAAAGGAAGAAGCTCAAACGGGATTGTCAAGATTATTATTGGGATGAGCCATACCTTTTTCGAATTTGCACGGATGGGGTAATTAGAATATGTGTATCGGAAGAAGAGCAAAGTGTTATTCTTGGGGCTTGCCATTCTTCGCCTTATGGTGGTCACCATGGCGGAGCAAGAACGACGGCCAAAGTGCTAAGTTGCAGTTTCTATTGGCCCACTCTTTACAAAGATGTAAGTGATGTGGTGAAAAGATGTGATGAATGTCAACGGGCCGGTGAAATCTCGAAAAAGAATAAAATGCCTCTCAATACCATTTTGGAGATTGATATCTTTGATGTATAGGGTATTGACTTCATGGGTCCTTTTGTGAGTTCTTGTGGAAACACCTACATCTTGGTCGCGGTTGATTATGTGTCTAAATGGGTTGAGGCTATTTCTCTACACAATAATGAAGCGAGAAGTGTGGTGGAATTCTTGAAGAAAAATATTTTCACAAGGTTTGGTACTCCGCGGGCTATCATAAGTGATGGGGGTCACGTTTTTGCAACAAGGCTTTTGATACTTTGCTTAGCAAGTATAGTGTCACTAATAAATTTACGACTCCCTATCATCCACAAGCTAGCGGTCAAGTGGAAGTCTCCAACCGGGAGATAAAGAGTATCTTGTCCAAAACAGTGAATGCTAACCGGACGGATTGGTCATAGAAGCTTGATGATGCATTATGGGCTTATTGTACTGTTTTTAAGACACTTATAGGAATGTCCCCATACCTTTTGGTGTTCGGAAAAGTTTGTCATCTTCCGGTGGAACTTGAGCACAAAGCCATGTGGTCTTTAAAGAAATTGAATCTTAATTGGGATGCAGCCGCTAACTTGAGGGTTGTACATTTGAATGAATTGGATGAGTTCCAGTACCATGCATATACAAGTTCGTCCTTATATAAAGAGAAGATGAAGTACCTTCATGAAAAATACATTTGAAACAAAGAGTTCAAGGTGGGCGATCTTGTTTTGTTATTCAACTCTCGGTTGAGGATATTTCCCGGAAAGCTGAAATCTAGATGGAGTGGTCCCTTTGAAATTGTGGGTGTGACGCCTTTTGGTGCATTGGACTTGAAGAACAAAAACAATGAGGTATTCTGAGTCAATGGACATCGGGTGAAGCACTATTTGGGAAAGGTTGATGATGGCCACATTGTTGCAGTGATTCATTTCAAATGATGGTAATCTGCATCGTGCCGCGACGTTAAATGGGGCGCTTCTTGGGAGGCAACCCATGTTTCTTTTTTTTTTTTTTGTAGATAGGCATTATTTTTGTTCTAACTGGATTTGAAGTGTGTTGTAGGAACGAATGTGTTTTACAAGAAGAGTGCCCAAAAATCTGGTTAAGTGTGGAATAAATTGCGGACCGCAATTGTATTATGCGAACCACACATATTTGGTTGCTGTAGCAAAAGGTACTCTGCAGCCGCACAATTGCATTGTGGAACGCACAAGTTGAAGGTGGAAAATAAGTTGGTCTATCAGAGAAATGGCCAATCTGTGGCCGCAACCCAAATTCTGCGGACTGCAACAGAATCTGTGGCCACACAACAAATGATGCAGACCGCAAAATGCCAGGGAAACTAGGCCCTCAGGTAACAGTTTTCTTTCATTGTTGATCACCTTACTATCTTGTTGTTTTTATTCTGCTTTTATATGGCTTTTTGGTACTGTCACTTCTTGTCTATATTTTCATTAATGTGGGCTTATGCTTTCCTGAGCCGAGGGTCTATTGGAAACAACCTCTCTATTCTCACAAGGTAGGGGTAAGGTCTGCGTATACACTACCCTCCCCATACCCCACGGTGTGGGATAATACTGGATATGTTGTTGAATTTGAAATCTTAAAATCTCAAGCTGTGCTAATCCCAAAAAAAAAAGAAAAGAAAGTTATGAAAGTTCTATAGAAGGGGACAAAAGGAGTATTAAACAGTAAAATTATTTAACTTTGTTTGATTCTTTATTTTGGAATAAGCTTGTGTCCTGTTAGGATAAATGTGTGGACCGCAATTGGAATTTTTCGGCCACACTCACCTCCCCTGCACTTGCCAGACACCGTGCACTATAAATAGCAGAGGCTAGGGCACTGTTCCCCCTTTTTCCTCTCTAAGCTTACAAAGTGCACCAAGTTGAAATTTCTTGCTAAAATAACTGCTCACAAGCCTAACAATAATATCTGGTACGCTTCATCATCTTGATTAATTTCTTTTAATTTTTAGATTTAAACTGAAAATTTTGACCATTTGTCTGTGGAATCTATTTGAACAACCACGTGGGGTAAATATGTAGTGGGTAGACTGGAAAAATGCTCTAAGGGGAATGTGTAAATTGATTTTCGTGCTTAAATGTTGTTTCCATGTCAAGATTGTGCCGATATTTCAAGTCCTAGGTGAAAATGTCCATCTGTTCGTAATTGTTGGAATCTGCAGCCGCACAAGAAATTGTGTGGTCCGCATAAGTTAAAGACTAGGGTAAAATCAAGGCATGGTTCTGCGGCCGCAATGAAAAATGTGCGGACCGCAGAAATCCTATTGCGGCCGCAGAACAGCTTAATCCCTGTGATCAGAGAGTTATCATTTTGGTGACTCTCAAGTGCGACTGCAAAGCAGCCACCTCTCTGTCATCAGAGATTTGGCATATTAGTGATGTCTGAATTGTGGTCACAATGAGAAATGTGCGGACCGCAATCCATTTCTGCGGCCGCAAAGGAAAATTGTGCGGTCCGCAATGGCCTTTCTGCTGCCGCAATGACAATTATGCGGACCGTAATTCCCTACCCTGAAAGCATGTGTCTACTATGTTTTTTACTGTAATATCTGGTGTGTTCTTGCATTCATTCTATGTCTGAACTTGAATTGAAACTAACAATTTCCTTTGCTTGGTACAGAACATAGTTCTATCTAGAGGACGAGGCGACACTTCTAAAGGAAGGCGTGACCTTCTCGGGGATGAGGGAAGAGACCCGTGCCTAGTGCCCAATAGCCTGAAATCAGAAAGAAGTTAGCAGTCGGTAGAGAGAGAGGTGCAAACCTCTCAGAGACCAGTTCTTATGTCCCGTCTAGGGACGTCTCCGAGGGAAACTCAGTCTCAGTTCATGAGCAGTCGGCCGTGAAATCAAGGCCACCAGGGAGATATCAGCTCAGGAATGAGCCGTCCTCATCACATAGCACCTCCGAGGGTTTGGAGAGTGCCAGTCAGGCTTCTGAGCCTTTCACTACACTTTCCCCCAGGCACCAGAGACATCAGTTCAAGACATCCCAGATGATGGCCGAGGGGGAGATGCTACAGTTGCCGGCCTTGAGCGGTCGAAGAAGAAAGAGGTGGGGAGGACCGGTTCATCGGTTTGGTTGCCTTATCTAGCTTCCGTGAGTGGTGTCTAGTGAGGTCGCTCACTCTTAAGCGATAGTTCCAGTTGAGAGATCTAGAAAAGTACAACCCTGCAATTTTAAGACAGTTTCGAGAGCTCAAGGGGTGGATGTGGTTCACCCAGAGCATGGTGGATGCGAAGGAATGCCTTGTCCGGGAGTTCTACGCCAATGTGGCGCAAATCAAGAAAGGGACAAAGGTAACTAAAGTGAGGAACCTCAAGGTGCATATTGATCAGCACACATTGAACACTTACCTGGGGTTTGATGATGTTGCACAGAGTACCTTGAGAAATATGCACTTAGGGATGCAGCTCGTCGTTGGCTAGCTGAGAGTTTAGCAGCTCCTGGGCCACCACCACCATGGATCACAACAGGGGTGTCTATTCATAGAAACACTTTAAGTTTTGAGGCAAATGGGTGTCAAACCTTTGTATGCAACCGACTAGACCCGAGCTACAACGAGACATATCTCCCTATCCCGCGTGCAGTTCTAGTGCCTTCCATCATGGCTAGGTACCCGATCAATATGGGTGCCGTGATGTCGGCCAATATCTCCGTGGTCGCCAGGCATGCTGACACATCCTACCCTTATCCCAACACTATTACACAGTATCTTACGGATGCGAGGGTAGAGCCAAGAGATTTTCATAACAAGGTGCAGGCAAAGAAGCCCTTCTCATGGTACTCGTTGATGGATGCACACAACCCTAAGAGAAAGGGTCGGCCGTCTACCACCACAGGCTAGTCTGATGAGCTATCGGTGGTAGCTGCAGAGGTAATTGACATTCTGTCCACTTCAGCCGAGCCTTCAGCTAGTGCCGCAGCTATGCCTCCGCCTCCAGCCTCAGTGCCTTCAGCAACCCCTATTATAGGTTCCACCTCGGCTTTGAAGCCGGAAACGATGCCTCCTGCTCTACTATCTGCGGTGCGAGTCTCCTAGACACTGGCGAGCCTCAACAATTGGATGCAGACAGCTACTGTAAAGTTGTCTGACATATCCAGTACTGTTGTAGCACAATCCTCTATTCCGGCACCTCAGATGCCCCCAACAGTGGAAGAAACATTGAAGAAGCTCCTGGAGAACCAGAACACGATTATGGCTACATTCGTGTAACATGAGTCAGTGATAGAAGAGCTGGGCAAGGAAGTGAAAAATATGAGAAAGTCGCAGGCCTCCAAGAAGTCAGTGGACAAGCTCCGAAGACAGGTTACCAAGCTTGCAGATGCCAGAGACATTCCCTTTGATATGCTGACCCAGATCCTGCAGCACCTTCAGCACCAGCTGGCCAGTCTGAGGAGCCAGACCTTGCTGCTAACACTGTCGAGGTAGTGCATCAGATGTTCACCAACCCAGTCACTCCCAGAGTTGAGGATGATGAGATCCAGTTAGATGAGACTGAGGTCGGTGACGCTGCTGTGGACACAGAGATGGCCAAGGAGCCATAGGGAGTTTTCTTCACTTTCACCCTTCCTTTACTCTTATTTTGTTAAGCATTGAGGACAATGCTTATTTTTATTCCGGGGGGGGGAGTTTATATATATTTTGATGATTTTGAGACAATTGGTTTGTAATAACTGACAGTATTTTCTTCCTTTTCCTTATTCTGTATATATATATTTTTTTGTTCTTCTCTCATTATGTATATTCGTATTGCTTCGATAGTTTTTGCTTGTGGCTTTTTTTATGTTTTTTTTCTCTTACTAGTTAGTGTTTAATTTAGTAGCTTCTTTTCTATTTAGTAACTTCTTTTTGAATTATTAGCTTCTTTTTATGTTTTAGTAGATAATAAGCCTTTGGTTTTCTTAATGCCACAGTTCTTTCCAAAGGTAGTTCTTGTGTGAACCGGGTGACTCTCCCCAACGATGGATGGCGTGAAAACCTTCTTAAGGAACTGTGTCCGTTTTTGGTGTTTAGGTAATAATAGTAGCAGTAATGAATAAAAAGACCTAATTAAGTCATGCTCGAAGATTCAAACATGCCTCACTTGGTACCAACACACTTAACTATGTGCTTATGGTTAGAAACAAAGTTTTTGAAAGAAATAGCTCTAATTAGTGACTTTGTGACTCTTGTGTTGACTTAGGCAAACATCGAGTGGTTTAATCGAACCATAGTGATTTTCAATCTTGAATGTGGTCGTTGTGGTCCCTAAACTCTATCATCGTTAACAATCCAGCTGAGTGAGGGGTGAGATGTTTTGTTGTAAGTCCAAGTACCCGGGCGAATGGTCTAGAACTTGCCCCGAATGTGTTTCAAGGTGAAATAATAAGTTTTGCTTGGCTTGAAAAGTGATTGTAGGCTTTTCTTGACCCGCTAGAATTTTTCATTACCTACCAATGTTGTTATCCCTAGTCAACCCAGTTGAGTCTCGTGCCTTTCTCATTTCATAACCATGTTACAAGTCTTTACCTATTTTGTCATGACCCTCTCTTGGCACCTGAGCTTTCCTTAACACTCTTGTGAGACAATTGGCTAAAACGTAAGTTTGGGGGAGAGACGAGGAACTTGAAAGAGGTATCAAGGCACAAAAAGAAAAATGAAATGATGAGAAGGAAAGGCAAGAAAAGGAAAGAACAAAAAGAAAAATACAAACCAAAGTGAATAAATGGAGGAGTTGAAGGGATTCAAAGAAAAGTAATGATACAAATCATGGAGAAATCAAAGAGGGAGAAAATGAATGTCATGATCAAGAAAGAGTGATGTTAAGTCTCTCTAGTTCCCCAAGAAAAAGAAAGTGCCTCAAAGAAGTGGCAAAGCATGAGCCGAGAGTAAAAGCATGGAGTGCTTAAGGAAAGGTGAACCCACTCAACCATAGTGTATCCAACCTTAGTCCAAAAGCATTCATTACTTCCACAAAAAGCCCTACGTGATTTCAAGCCGAGTGAGCTTACATTAGTGGCGATCTATATGAGGGGCAAGCCTATGGTACTTGAAGCCGTACTTGCTACATTCTCTTGAGAGAGATGAGGGAACCTTTTGCAAATCTTTGGATTGAGTGCTAAAATTCTTAAGTGAGCTAAGCAAATGAAGAAAGAGGAGGAGGAGTTTGGGATCCACAATGACCTATATGAGAGAGCGAGCTTCCTTGATGAAAAGAGTCAACTCTTGATGCTTAAGTGAAACATTAGAACTATATATGCATAAAAGTTTAACTTGTTGCCTTGTTGATAATCCATAAGTAGTGTGGGTAATTGTTGGTCCCAACTGATGTGTGAATGACTCACCTTTGACTGGCTGAAATAACCCTTAACTTGTGGAGGTGGGAACTATTTTGTTTGCTTGAGGACAAGCAAAAACTTAAGCTTGGGGGAGTTGATAAGTGGGGATTTCGACTACTTATTAGCATCTTTTAGCTTTTATTTTAGTTTAGAAGCGTTGAATTGTATTCCCGAAACTGATGAAATGTGAAAAATTGTAGGAATGTTGGAAGTTAGACTCCCGAAATAAAATCCGGCTCAAAAAGGAGTAATCTAAATACAGGGCAATAAAAGGCACAAAATCTCACAAAGTGCGGACCGCAGAATTCCATCTGCAGCCGCAAACAATGAAGAAACCCCCAGTAGGCTTTCAGAGGGTTGCAAAATTTCCAAAGTCCAAGTTCCCTCAAAATTGTGGACCGCACAAGAATTGAGCGGCCGCGGAAGACCAGATTGCGGCCGCAAAAGTAAAGATGTGGATCTCAGAAGACCAAATTGTGGCCGCAGTGATAAATCTGCGGACCGTAGAAACATTGCCTTGCCGCTGCAGTTGAGAATTTTGTGACCGCAGATTCCCAGCTCCTGCAAGATAAAATATTCTACGGACCGCACATGCAATTGTGCGGCCGCAGAACCTCCCGAAGGGCATTTTTGTCCTAAATTTCAAGCCTTGCATAAATAGACGAGTTTCACATATTAGGTCAACTTTTGACATCAACAACTCCTGTAGCCGTTTTTCTTTGCCTCTTTTGGAAGTTTTCTATATTTTGGAGTATTTTACTATAGATTTTATCATTTTAACTTTACAATATGAGTTTAATTAGTGTTTCTTCTTCTATTTCTTCAATTTCAAGCACGAGTAGCTAGATGTTTACTAGGGTTGTGACCCAACCCTAGTGTGTAAACCTTATGGGTATCTAATTTAATGCTTGTTAATGATTGAGTATTTATTATTTATCCTTGTTCATGCTTTAATTTGTGGAATTAATGGTTGCAAATATTAGTTCATGCCTAATTGACTTAGTCACTACTTGAGAAAGAGAGACTTAGTCTAGGAAAACTTGGCTAACAAGAAATTGGGTCAATCGAGAGATTGATCAACCCAATTAGAGGGTTTAATCTAGAGATAGTAATAACCCGACTTGAGCTTTTATCAACCATTTTGTGTGATACCCATTTAGGACATGAGAAAGCCAAATTGGCAAAACTACTCCTTGACCGAGAGGTACTGTGTGGGTAATTGAGATTTGATAGCTATAATACTCCGTAATCGACAAAACAAGCATTAAGGTTTATATCCCATTAGGCGAACACCTAGGCGATGGTCATAGCCCTAGGCTTTTTACAAACTTGAAAAACAACAAAAACAATTACCCTAGTCTTATTTCTTAATTTTGTAATCTTAGTTTTAAAATAGCAACATAAACAAAATCAATTTGTGGAAGTGCAAATTAAGATAGTTCAAATTCACGCAATTAGAATATATACCCCTAACTCCCATATAGGTCTCTGTGGATTCGATCTCGACTCTTCGTTAGGTTACTATAATTGCAATTGACCGATTCATACCTTGTATTGAGGTGTGCATTGTGCGCGATAGGTCAATATTCCTATGACCTTGTTTCCTAAGTGCAACTATAAATAGTAAGCTCTGTTATCATTGTAAAACACACGATTTTCCTGGCAAACTTACACTATAATAAATAAAGAGCTTTATACAATTTTACTTTCTTGTTCCTTGGTTTCATCATTGTTGTGCCCGGAAGCTCTGCTCCCAAATCATTGTTCTTCGTGATTTTATCATCATTTCAAAGCTAAGTATTGTGCATTTATTTAATTATTTTATTATTTTAGGATAAAATTAATTCACTAATCTATAAACCACATATAAATTTAACTGTACCGTTTTACAGGTAAACCGTTTGGCGCCCACCGTGGGGCCTATACAACCGTGTAATTAAGTTGATCTTTTCCTTGTTTACTAAAGTGTTTTGTCTATTTATCTTAGCAAAAAACCATAAGAAATGGCAGATAATGGTGTTAACAACAAACACAATCCTGAGGTTGAGGGAGACCAGTCGCATCTTGAGGATTCAGTCAGTGACACCCACAGTTAGGGAAACGATGCCACGCCGGTTCATGACATTCGATACATACGATATGTTCGGGAGGTAGCTCCCGATGAGTACTGAAGATGAG
This sequence comes from Nicotiana tabacum, assembly GCF_000715075.1. Taxonomy (NCBI): domain Eukaryota; kingdom Viridiplantae; phylum Streptophyta; class Magnoliopsida; order Solanales; family Solanaceae; genus Nicotiana; species Nicotiana tabacum. The sequence continues at coordinate 97,950,551 of NC_134103.1, read as the reverse complement.
CATATTATTGATGCGGTAAGGGTCCTACAAGAACAACAAGCGATCATTCTAGGCCACCTCATGCGGAAGGATAAGGATATGACATAGTTGAAGCTGGAGAGGTCGGGGGCTTCAAATAACGCGAATAGACGTGGTCCGGTTCCTCTCGGTGCTCCCGCAAATCAAAAAATGCCGAGGGTCAGCAACAACACCCCGAGGGGCGAAGTTGGCTTCGATGGGGCTGGGGGGAGCAGATCCGGTCCCAATAACGAAAACGATCCCTTCAAGAATGAACTCTTACGGTTATGAGGGAAGTGAACGCCCGCATGGACCAAATCCCGGGCACACCACTGGTGCTGAAAGGTCCAGACTCAAAGAAGTATACTCAGTTTCCATACAAGCCAAGTGCGGCACCAGAATTAATCCCGAAGCGGTTTAAAATGCCTGATGTGCCAAAGAATGACAGAAATTCAGACCCTCAGGAGCATATTACCATTTATACAACGGCAGTAAAGGAGAATGATTTAGCTCCTCACGAGATAGAATCTGTTTTGCTGAAGAAATTTGGAGAAACTCTCACGAGGGGAGCCTTGACATGGTATTCGTTGTTACCTGAGTATTCCATAGATTCCTTTGAGATGCTCGCGGATTCTTTTATTAAGGCTCACACCGGGGCCAGAAAAGTGCAGGCCCGAAAGGCCGACATATTCATAATTGCAAAAGGAGAATTCGAGTTGCTGTGAGAGTTCGTTACCCAGTTCCAAAAGGAGAGAATATTTCTCCCGGCTGTTCTAGATGAATGGGCAACTGAAGCGTTCACAAAGGGTCTGAATCCGAGAAGTTCAGACACTTCCCGAAAACTAAAGGAAAGCTTGCTTGAATTTAAAGCAACGACTTGGGTGGATCTCCACAACCAGTATGAGTCAAAGATAAGGACCGAAGATGATCAGGTTGGCTTCCTGTTGTCGGCAAAAGGACGGGAGAAGAATAAAGAAAAATCAAAGGACAATTTCGACACGGACTGACGGTGTTCGAGGGTCGGTTTTTGCCCTACGCATGGGGATCCAGGATGTTCGGTCAATATCATACAATGGAGAGTACTGAAGCAAGCTAAACTCATCGAAAACATCATTCCGGCCACAAAACTCCTCGCCAGATTAAACCTTGCGAGTGTGACAACCCGATAAGAGGTTTTGTTGCCCACGAACACTGAAGGGGTGATGAAAACGACTCTTTTTGAAGTTGTGGATGGTGACATGGGATATAATATTATTCTGGGAAGACTGTGGTTGCATGAGATGAGAGTTATACCGTCAACATATCATCATCTACTGAAACTCCCAATGCCCGAAGGAGTTAAACAGATAAGGAGCGACCAACCGGCGGTGAGGGAGATGAATGCGATTTCAATCTAAAGTAGCTAAGGGAAGGAACACGTGGCATATCAACTACAGGAACCGGCGCCCACTCTCGAATCGAATGAAGTTAGCCCGGGGGTAGAGGCATCAGAATCTTATTAGATGCCAAGGTATTTCCAGGCACCAGAAGAGACGGATGCAACAAAATCTACAGCGGAAGAGCTCGAGCAAGTGGCAGTGTTTGAAGAGTTCTTAGAAAGGAAATTCCACTTGGGGACAGAACTGCACCCCGAGCTCAGGTTTGGCTTTATTGAATTTCTAAAATTTAATGCTGATTGTTTCGCTTGGTTGCATGCAGACGTGACAGATATCCCAACGGAGGTGGCCATACACAAGCTAAGTTTGGATCCCAACATCCCTCTGGTAAGACAAAAGAAATGCCCTATAGAGGAGGCCAGGAACAAATTCGTCAAAGAAGAGGTAACTCGCTTACTCGATATCGGTTTGATCCGAGAGGTAAAGTATCCAGACTGGCTAGCTAATGTAGTAGCAGTTCCTAAAAAGAACAATAAATTTCACATATGTGTATATTATAAAGACATGAATAAGGCATGCCCGAAAGACTCGTTCCCACTGCCAAACATCGATCAAATGATTGATGCTACGGCCAGGCACAAGTTAATGAGTTTCCTCGATACTTATTTCGGGTACAACAAAATTAAGATGAACCCGAAAAATTAGGAAAAGACTTCGTTTATAACAAATTTTGGCACATATTGCTATAATGTGATGCCCTTCGGGTTAAAGAATACAGAGCGATTTATCAGTGGCTCGTAAACAAGATGTTTGATAAACAAATAGGGAAAACTATGGAAGTTTATATAGATGATATGCTCGTTAAGTCTTTGAATACATGTGATCACCTTAAGCATCTGCAAGAAACTTTTGACATCCTAAGAAAGCGTAACATGAAGCTTAACCCCGAGAAGTGCACGTTCGGGTTCCGCTCCGGTAAGTTCCTAGGATTTCTGGTATCACAAAGGGGGATCGAGGTAAATCCCGATAAGATCAAGGCCATTTAAGACATTCTAAATCAGATGTCAAGAGTGAAAGAAGTTCAAAGGCTCATGGGGAGATTGACCACTTTGAGCAGATTCATTTCTCGGTCATCAGCCACCGTTTCTTCGCACTTCTAAAAAAGAATAACAACTTTGAATGGACCCCAGAATGCCAGAAGGCTTTGAGAGATTTGAAAAGGTACTTGTCAAGTCCTCCATTACTTTCAAAACCAAAGGAAGGTGAAACACTGTTGGTCTACCTCACAGTCTTGGATGTAGCGGTAAGTGCAGTTTTGGTCCGAGAGGACAAAGGTACGCAATCTCCTGTTTATTACTTTAGTAAAATTTTAACGGGAGAAGAAACTCGCTACTCGCACTTGGAGAAGCTGGCCTAAACTCTCGTAGTCGCCGCTTGGAAGCTGAGGCCCTACTTCCAATATCACCTGATAGCTGTGGTGACCACATTTCCCCTGCGAAATATCCTTCACGAACCCGAACTCTCGGGTAGGCTGGCCAAATGGGCCGTCAAAATGAGTGAATTTGATACAGAATATAAACCAAGGACTGTTATTAAGTCACAAGTCTTGGATGACTTTGTAGTCGATTTCACTCTGGGATTGCTGCCTCTAGCAATGAAAGAAGCAGTCATGGTGTCAGAATTTATATCGGGAGTTTGGACCTTATTCACGGACGGAGACTCCAACGTAAAAGGGTCCGGACTTGGCATAGTGTCAACCACGCCTTCGGGAGAAACCCTAAGGCAAGCCATCAGAATGGTCCCTTTAACTAACAATAAAGCAGAGTATGAGGCTTTGATTGCAGGACTCGAACTGGACCAGGGACTTAGATTCCGAGGTCATAGATATCAAGTGCGACTCACAGCTGGTGGAAAATCATGTCTACGAGATCTTTGAAACCAATGAAGAGCGCATGCAACAATACGTGGTGAAGGTCCAGGCTCTGCTGGCTCGATTTCGAGAGTAATCGATTACTCATATCCCGAGGGAAGAAAATGCAGAAGTGGATACACTGGCTAACCTAGACTCGTCAATGAAAATGAAGGGATTAGAATCTGGGATGGTAGTACAACTGATGCACTCGGTCCTGCATGCAGATAGCTATTACGAGGTAAATACTACTAATTTGGTTTGGGACTAGAGGTATGAGATCATCGATTATCTCGAGCATGGAAAATTGCCTGAAGATTCCAAGGCGTCTCAGGAGCTGCGTGTCAAAGCAACACTGTATAACTTTAAAGGAGGATAATTGTACATAAAATCTTTCCAAGGACCGATATCCCGATGTTTGGGACCATCCAAAGCAAATTATGTTATGCGAGAGGTCCACGAAGGGATATGCGAAAACCATTCGGGTGCAAATTCCTTAGTGTTAAAATTGGTAAGGGAAGGATATTATTGGCCCCGCATGGAACAAGACGCTAAAGCATTCATACAAAAATGCGATAAGTGCCAACGCTATGCACCGCTAGTACATCAACAACGGAACCACTATATTCAGTCCTGTCTCTGTGGCCGTTCATGAAGTAGGGGATGGACATTGTCAGACCGTTGCCGCCGGCTCCCGGTAAGGTAAGATTTCTTTTGATTTTACTGATTATTTTTCTAAGTGGGTGGAAGCACGTCCTTATCAGAAGATCGGCGAATGCGAAGTGGTGCATTTCTTGCTGAAAAATATAATTTACAGGTTCGGAATACCAAAAGAGATAGCATGGGCCGCAATTTATCGGCACAAAGATCATAAAGCTCCTTGAAGATTTGAAAATAAAGAGGATCACCTTTCCACCCTATCATCCAAGCGCAAATGGTCAAGCGGATTCAACGAACAAAGTGATCATACAAAACCTCAAGAAAAGGTTGGAAGCGGCTAAAGGGAAATGACCTGAGGAACTACCCGGAGTTTAATGGGCATACCGAACGACAGCCAAATCGAGCACGGGGGAAACTCCCTTTCCCTTGTGTACGAAGAAGAAGCCTTGATTCCGATGAAAGTAGGGAGCCTACCTTAAGGTATTTCCAGGCAAGTGAAGAAGCGAACAATGAAGCGATGCTGGTCAACTTGGAGTTACTCGATGAGCGTAGGGACTTGGCACATGTAAGGATGGCGGCACAAAAGCAGAGAATGGAAAGATATTACAATCGAAGGGCCAACCTTTGTTACTTTAAAGTGGGAGATTTGGGTTTAAGGAAAGTAACTCAAAACACCCGGGAACTCAACGCATGGAAGTTATGCCCAACCTGGGAAGGCCCCTATCAGGTCTTAGCTGTCACCGGGAAAGGTTCGTATGAGTTAGAGAATCAAAATGGAGAAAAGTTGCCAAGCAATTGGAATGTGGCACACCTCAAGAGATATTATTGCTGACAAACATCGTTTGTACTGAAAGTATGTGCTGCACTCTTTTTCCCTTCGTCCAGTTTTTGTCCCAATTGGGTTTTTCTGGCAAGGTTTTTAACGAGGCAGCAACGAAATGCATACTACGAAGAAAGTTTCAACGGCAAAAATAAGACCTTTAATAGCAAGGCACACAAACGAAGAACTACTCCGGGGCGGTTAGATAATATTTCGCTCTATAGCAAATTTCCGACCGGTAAAACAAGTTTCCTATAAAGAAAAGGTTACCCGACCGTTTACAAGTGCAAACCATTAGAGGATTATTAGATAGTCCTTTGCTCGATAGCAACCATTAGAGGATTATTAGATTTTTGAGGGGAAGCGAAGTTTGTTACCGAGTGGAGGATTGTCTAGCAATTCATTAGTGGGATCCTCGAAGGTACAAGATTCCCAGTGTTCCAATTCACATTTTTTGCATTTGAACACTCGGGGGGGGGGGGAGATGATATGAGAATACGACAACAATGACTTCCCCGTCGACCGGAGCATAAAAATCGGGAACATAATTGTGTCATCGGGACCGGGGACTGCATGGCCATCCCCGTAGAAATAAGTTGTACAAATTAGCCACAAGAAATGGCAATTTTTCTTTAACATAACGAATGCTTATGTACTTTTTGAAAACGAAAGGAATAAAGTGAAGTCCTTTAATTTTCCATCTTGTTTCTTGTCTGATCGATGAATTGATTTTATCATTTGAAAGTTAAACAAGTACTTCAAATGCTAGTGCCGTAATGAATAAGAGACGTCCTTTTCAAGAGCACCGTAAATATAAGAGGGCCCTCTCTTATGAAAACCCTCATGTTAAAGGGTTGATTTTGGTAGAACTTATGACCGGAATCAAAATGCTTTCGGGGGAAAATACACCCAAGGTTTCACATAATAAGACGCAAACAGTAAAACTTGCGCAAAATCTTAAGCAAAAAGAAGAAAATGCAAAGATTAAAACTTGCATAAATGTTCAAATGAAAGAAAGACTCAAACAATACTTGAGCAAAAAGATGTTTTTGTTTACAATAACATGCCAAAATAGCACAGATACAAAAGTTGGAAAAAAAGAAAGAAAAGCTAAACTGCTACATCTTCGAAACCCGGAGAAAGAGAAGTGTCCGCGCCTCCAGGGGAAGTGGGTAGATCCGCCGATGGCTTAATATTTTGGCCCTCGCCAGTTTGGCCTTCAACATCTTCGCCTTCCGCTTCCTATTCAGTTCCCGAAGTTTCATAACCGGAACCGGAAGAATCGAAAGCATCAGGATCTGTCGGGAGACCACTTTTAGCAGCGAACTCAAGCTCACGGGCCTTAGCAATTTCAGCATTAAAGTCAATGATACCAGCTTTGGCCTCTTCCAAGGTTTTTCTCCTTATGCTATACATAACGTAAGTTTTCTCAACAATGAGGGAAGCCGCTCGGCGCTTAAGTTCTTCTTTGAGTGGGTTACCTCGGTAGAAAGGTTTTTCCGAGCGGATTTAACGGATCTAAGGCTAACATCAAGATCACGGACAGTTGAACTAAAGAGCCTATTATGCTCGATAATTTTCCTATACTTCTCCTCCAAGTGGGCATGTTTCACCCCCGCAGCAACAAGCTCTTCAGTTTTGGCGTTCAAGGCTACCTTTATGTTGGTCAATCTTTTAGCGGAGGCAGCCTTGTAGTCGGTTGCAGCAAGAACGACATTATGGACTTTAACCCATTTGGCCCTGGCTTCGTCAAATTTAACCCTCAGCGGGACGGTCTCTTGGCTAAGGGTTATCACTTCTTGCTCGCTTTGCTGCAAACGAGCCTCTAATACAACGACCTCAGCAGCTTTGGCTTCTAATTCTGAGAGGCGAGCGGCAGTTTGCTCCCACTCGGCCAAAAGTTGATCCCGTGCGGAGGTAAGTTCTTCCTTTTCCCGAATCAACCTTTGGAGTCCCTCGGAAGCAAGAAAGTTGGCCTACAAAACAAGAAAGGCAAATTTAGGATATTTTTAGGTGAAAGCAAAAGGAATAACAAAGGAAGTAAGGAATGTACCGCTGCGGCATTGTGCATGGCATTGTTCAACAAGCACTCTCTCTCTCGAGCCTATATCTTTTCCCAATCTTTCTTTGAAGCCAAAGGCTTCAGATAGTTAGCAAGTTTTACCGGCCGGGATAGCAAATTGCATCCGGTGGAGACCGAGAGAGTAACGTTCCTCCTCCTTTGTGAATCTTCTGAGGGTGAGCATAGTTTTGCCCCAAATTCCCATGAACTAGGGACTCGGGGATAAGGACACCCTCTTCTCGGGCAGATGCGACTGGTGGAGATGATGTAGCAGTTGCTGGTGGAAGAGTTGATGAAGATGAAAACGATGTAGCAGTTGCTGGTGTTGGTGAAGATGGAGATAAAGTTGATGGAGTTGAAGAGTGACAAACAGTTGCGACAAATGCAGTGCTGGTTGTTGGTTGCTTGTTAGCCGAGGACGGAAGGGACCCAGTACCCAACCCCAAAATACCACGCCCAGGTGACTGGGACACAAAAGTGGGAGTTGGCATTTTTCACCATTTCATACTCCCCCCAGAGCGCCGAGACATCGTCCTCAACTGGTATAACTAACTCAATGGATTGAGCGGTCTGTTGAGTTGAGGAAAGTCGTTGTCTTCTATGTAGATAAGCTCCTTCCTTGCTAGCTTCTCCATCATCGTCAATCATCACGGTATTAATGGCCGGCCCAGGCAGAGGGCTCGTCACCACGACTTCCAGAGATGACTCGGGAGCATCATTCATTGCCCTCTTATTTTTCCCTCCGGCAAAAGAGGAACACCTTCTTTTTGGTTGCTTGTTCTCCGGCCGAGGACTCCATGAAGAAACACTTGTGCTCGAAGCAGGCCCAGAGACACCTGTTCGAGTAAGCGCCTCCTAAAGCAGCCTCATCGCGTAAGCAGGATCAACCAAAACTTCCTCTTCGTGGACGGAAACTAAGCCCGCAGGTAGACCTGATTTTAGGAAAAAGGGAGAAAGAGTCAATCAATTTCCTAGCGTGAAAAGCAAAAATGAGACGAGTTTGAGTTACCATGATTTTTGGCCTTCCACCCGTATTTAAGGGCCATTTCTTTCTATGTGCGGGTCTCAAGTGTAGTAACGTCCAAAATTTTCTGGACCCACTAGGCCAAGCCTTCAAACCCTAGGTGGAACCTACCGTGTTGCTGAAACAGGCGAAATGTGGATGATCAGTCCAAATATGAAGGAATTTCTAGTAAAAGGGGTATTAAACAAGGAGCTTACGAGTGCGGTTCCATGATTCTAGAAAGGATGAAGCCGTTTCCGGAATAATATCATTGGTGGCAACAACAACGAACTGCTTCATCCACCAACGGTCGTTGTCGTCATCCATGCTAGATAGTAGAGCATGGTGGCCACATTTGCTGAAGTTTTTCATTCCCCCGCGGAAGATTTTTGGGGAATAGAGATTCATCACATGAGCTAAGCATAGCTTCTCTCCCGTTTCTTGGCACAAACGCCAAAGGCAAGCAATTGTCCTCCACACAGAAGGACTTACTTATGCCAAACACACTTGGTAGCGGAGGCAGAACTCCGCAATAACGGAGTCAAGTTCTCCACTCAAGGAAAACACACCCAAAGTAAAGGGATACGTGTAAAAGTATGTAAAACCCTCCTTGGGTACGGTTACCTGATCCGTCACATCGAGAGCGAAAATGGTTAGGTCCTAGCAATGACAGTCTTCCTTCACAGCAAGAATGCTAGAAGGACAGATGGAAGAAGGATACCTACTAACGGCCCATGGACGAGAACTAGCAGAAGAAAATTTCTCTTCGAAGTCTTTTATTGTATCAAGACTTCTAGGGATGATGGTGCCCATTGTTGGAGGAGCAGAGTCCTTGGCTTTGTTCTTGTTCTTTGAAGAACTGGTATTCTTTGAAGAAGAAGCCATTATATTGAAGAAGAAAAAGCTTTTTCATTTGAAGAGAGTTGGAGAAAGGTTGAAGAACAGGATGCAAGTCGAATAAAGAGAGTTTGGAGAGTTATGGAGTATGAATGAAAGAGGTTGATGCTTATAAGTAAAGGTTTAGGCGGTTAAATTCGTGGCCAGGATTACCTCGATAACCGGTAAAAGTTATACTGAATCGTGGGATGACACGTGTCCAGGACATTAAATACGGAGAGACGTGCGTCTAATCAACCGTCAGAAGCTTTTCAGAAGGAATAATAGTAATTCCCAACAAAAAGAGTGCTTCTACCAACTTCGCGGTAACACAAAGTTATGTCACCGAAAAGCAGGGGGACTATCTGTATAGGGTAAAATATGCTATGCTACGTGGTCGTCCAAAAAAAGGGACACGTGGAACCTAAGACGGGGGATAATTAAAACCAAAGGCAATTGTCCTATCCGTCACCGGAAAGAATAACGCTCATAAAGATGCAATAAATACTCTCCGCCCGGTAGTATTTAATGAAAAATATTTCACAGCATTTAGTGCTCTGCGCGTTATAGAGAATTTATGCTCACCGTTACACCTTCTTCAATGGCCCTCATAATTGACATTAAAGAAGAGCATGATCCTAGGACCTTGTTCTCTAGGTGCAACTATAAATAGTAAGCTATGTTATCATTGTAAAACACACGATTTTCCTGGCAAACTTATGCTATAATCAATAAAAAACTTTATACAATTTTACTTTCTTGTTCCTTGGTTTCATCAGTATTGCGCCCGAAAGCTCTGTTCCCAAATCGTTGTTTACATGATTTTACTATCATTTCAAGGCTAAGTATTGTGCATTTCTTTAATTATTTCATTATTTCAGGATCAAATTAATTCACTTATCTAGAAACCACGTATAAATTCAACTGTACCGTTTTACGGGTAAACAGATGTGAGTGATATATATTGAATCTCCAAATAAGTTAATATGATGATAGATCATGTAAAACTTAATTTTAGGAGATTAGTGATGGGCCATGTGGAATTTAAATCGACGGAGAAATTATTTTGAATGTGCGAATAAAGTTTAAAATAGTAGCTGAAAAAAAAGGTATAAAGATCGATACTCATAATAATTTGAGGCCTTCTTAGAAAAATTATAAAGACTTGATCCAAAGTGGACAATTATCACGTATATTCGAAATAGAATTTCTGGAATAATTTAGCTCAAAAACGGTAAACCACAAATGAGCATCGTAAACAAAAAATAAAAACAAGGAATTTCTGTAAGATTGGCTAGTGTCAATGGATCAGGCACAAAGATGGCCAATACTTTTCACCGAGTATAGCAAAGTCACTGTTGCGTTTCTGAAAGCATTTATGAGTACACGAATTTTTGTTCTCTTGAAAAATAATACGCCGAATATGTTGTATTACTATCAAATGATTCTTGTCAAAAGTAATACATTTAGCATCTGTGTCTCATAATTCTTCTAATGATGAGTGGTATTCAAGGAAATGAGTTTAATTAGTATCCACAGACAATGAAATTTATTTTACAAGATCAGGTAATTTTGATCGGCCACAGCCGGTTAGCATCTAATTTTCCTTTTTATTTTTTGAACACATACTTCCCAACATTTAAATTAATGTATACGACCTTTATGATTTTAGTTTTGAACTCAAGTTAATTATGAGTTCAAATCTAATATTTAATGATTTTTATGCATACCAACACATATAGATGTTATGTATTAAAAATACTTGATTAGAATGAACCCCTTGCTAAAATAAAGGGTGCATCCGCGCCACGGGTAACATGTCCTCTAAGTTGTTAAAAATTAAAAGAGTCACGTTGTTTAAATTAGTGCTACATGAATAAGTAGTCCATTGAGGAAAACTTCACCTCTGTACTTATGCAGGTGGAGGCATCTTCTTCGGCAATAAAACGTATACTTAAAATAAAAGAAACAGTAACGGAGAATCTATCAGATAAAACTTGTTGACATATACGATTTTCTTTAACCTGATTTTGATCTTAATCGCTAGTGGATAATCTCTCGATTGAAGTATCATGCATGTTTGAAAAATATATTTAAGATACTATACTATATGAATATCCTTTTAAATTTTAATATAATTCTTAGTGCGTTACCCAAGATAGAGGCGTACTTGAATCTTCCGACAACAGAAAATGTAGATGCACTTATGTTGCTCTCAACTAACGCGACTGGTTGAGCACTGGGGTTTATATAAATAATGCAACTCACTAATGAAGATTAATTAAGGTAAGCAAACACCACTTTGTTAATTAAACGTCAGAAGAACATAAATGGGGGCAAATGGTGGCCCTAGCTTTAAAACTTCTAGTTTGAGGTCAGACCATTATACCAACAGCATTCCGAAAATTGATAAAAACTAGTACAAATTTGAAGTCATGTAGTACGAACACTCTTGCAAAATTAGTAAAATCCTAATTAGTTGCATATTATTTAGCTTAGTGGGGTATTTGTTTTCTCTCATTCTTTGATTGAACATCGTTGTTGTGACGTGTGTCGTGTCTTTGCGTCAAGGAATTCCATGATGACAGTGTATTGATAAATGATAATACCTACTTTGTGAATTAATCCATGTGTTATTCATTTTTCTTCATATTTGTAATTAAGTTGCTAAAGCACTGTGATAAATGATTCATGTACTTAATATCTTTTTCGTAAAAAGTTAAATCTTTTCCCTTTTCCTTTATGTAAAGCATATTTGAACTTATATTCTAGCACGTCACTTGTATTGCTACAGAAGGAAATTTTTTAAATTTGCGTCTTTAATTGTATTTGTGTTTAATATGAAGTGCATATTATGATTCCAATCTCAAAGAGAGGGACGTTTGTGCAGTGTATAAATGCTCTGCATGCAACCTTCATCTCATGAGCCACTTTTAGAGTCGAAGTTAGACAAATTGGTGAAAAAATATTAAGCTTCAGAAGAAAAGATGAACATAATAACTAATGCAACATGTGAAAAACATGTTATAGCCTAGGTTTAATTCTTAATTTATTGGGTAATAGGATGCTTAGTTGCTTTTTCAGGAGGGAATGTTAATGATTACTGAGACATAAGTGCGTAAATCCAATTAATTAAGTGGAGAATTTAATGATGTGAGCGAAGATGGAGTAAATTTTTAACTTCTCAACACTTGGTGGAAGAAAAATTATGCTCCCACAACTAAGCTTAAATAAATATTGTGATGAGCCACCATAACTTCGAATTCCTAGCTTAATTAAAAATTCTAACGCAACTCATTCCAATCATGTCGGAAAATAAAAAATAAAATGATTTTTTTTTGTTTATATAGAGTTTCGGGCCCTTCTCTTCGTTGGATGTGTGGCCAAGCCATTCTCAAATCTATTTTAGGCCATCAAACAAGTCCCAATTTTGCTAGTTGATTGCGAATGTACCAATCTAGTGCTAAAAAGACAAGTGATAAGGGTTAAGAAAAAAGTATCATTCAATGTGAAAAAAATGTAAAACTTTAGAAAAGGCCCTTTTTCTGACTAATAATATGAAGGTGAGGGGTGTGATATGTTTAAGCAATCGACTACTAGCACCATAGTCCATATATAATTTAAAGGACAATATCTCAAATCAATAATAAAAGTAAACATCAAATCTATCAGCAATCCTCCTCTCTTTTCCCTCCCTCCACCCACGGATCTAATTCTATAGATGTTAATTAGTTCATTTGAGTTTATAACTTTTAGCCTATGTATGAATTTATCAGGGTAAAACCTACAGAAATCGTAAAAAAATATTGAACTATGAACCTAAAACTAAAACAAATTGATGGATCTAGTGATTCAATCCTGAATTATAATTCCGAATTCGCCTCTACCAACTGCCAAAGTGGCAACAAAGAACAACAACATACTCAGTATATTCCCACAAATGAGGTCTGAGAAGGATAGTATGTACGCAGAACTTACCCCTACCTTGTAAAAGTAGAAAAATACTATTTTCGGAAGACCCTCGGCTCAATAAAGTAAAATCACAGTAATTATGATAAGGAACTATAAAAAGCAAAATAATAACAACAATCAAAAAAAATAAAATCGAAGCAAAAAAAATATCAAATAATAATATCAATCAAAAAACAACAAAAGTCTGGAGTATCAATAATACATCTATCCCTTTTTGTTTGTTGCCTGAACCACTACTTTGGAAATAAAGATTGGTAGACCAGCACTGAATCAATCACACACAGTGACTAGTCGAACTTTCCTTTTTAGGATGAAAAGTCTCCAGAGGAAGTAAAAGAAGAAAAGGTAATTAGTTCTTTCACAGCTCCTTCTAACTGTCTATTGGTAAAAAAATCGAGTCCTGAATTAAAGTATGGTATTTTTTTTACTCAAATCATAAAAATAGGTGAAAAAATCAAATGATGATCAATTTATATATAACGCATGGATTGAATGCGTTATAATTGAATTTTAAGTGGCGGTCAAAATATAAATATAGCGCATATACCGGATGCACTATACCTGAAGTTGAAAAGACAGGTAGGTATAGTCCCCCCTCCCCCCTAAAGCTTAAAAGCTATATTGGAACTCACCCGTCCCCAAATATTCGTGCCCATCCGTATTTTAGCGAGCTAACAACGGATCCAAGGCGTTGTCGTGTAGTGGATCTCGTCTATTGCTCGTTTCGGCTCCCAAATCATCAAATTTTTACAATTCAATAAACCGTAAATCGAAATATTCCGACTTACTTTTTGGTAAAACTCATGTAAATAAAGTGCTTATTAGTTGTTTTTACTGCGTTGTATGCTTTTTGTGATCATTTTGTGATATAACTATTGTTTTGTGATATAATTATTTTTTTATTTTTTATCCGGATTAGTTTATTTATGTGCTAAAGAATTATTTAAAATATATATTGTTATTTTATTGAATAGTGTTATATGTGATTTTAGTATTGTACGTATATTAATATGTGACTTTATTATTGTTTAGTGCCTTTAGTGTTATGTTGTGCCTTTAATTGTTATGTAGTGCCCTTTAGCGTAGTAAAACTGATAATAAATTTTAGCTTATGGTAGTTGACTTTGTTTATGGCCAAATAGAGTATACTTTAGTGCTCTTTAAAATTCTGTAGTCTAGAATAAAAACTGCGTGCTCTCCTTAACAAATTCGGTTAGAGTACTCAATTATGGATTTAATGTATTAGTAGATAATTATCAAATATTAGATATGAATCATAAAATTATAAGTTGACATTACAAAAGAGACATTGCCGGAAATTTTAGGCAAAATATGACAGTTAACAAACAAATCGTTACGAATGAAATAGACTCAATATTATTTTATATTAAGTTTCTAGTATTTTTTTTATATGAATAGTTATTGAATATATCTTCATTACTTATGAAAATTTAATATTTAATTATGTTATAACCCAAAAAATCTGAAAAAAGATAATAGTTCAAGCAAAACCCTGCAGAATTTTAGTAAAACAATGTAGGAAAGTAACATATGAAATATTAAAATAGAACATTTATCAACCTAAGTATTTATTATATGAATAATTACTAAAATATCTTATTAGTAATGAAAATTAAATATTTAATTCTCTGTTAACCCCAAAAATATCTGAAAAAGATGATAGTTCACACAAAACCCTCCCGAATTTTAGTCAAATAATGTAAGAAAATAACATATAAAATAATAATATAGAAAATTTGTCAACCTAAGTATTTTTATATGAATAGTTATTAAATATATCATGATTAGTTATGAAAATTAATTATTTAATTCTCTTATAACCCAAAAATAACTGAAAAAGATGATAGTTCAAACAAAACCCTGCCGAATTTTAGTCAAAAATGTAAGAAACAAATATATAAAAAAATAATAAAAAAATATATCAACCTAAGTAATAATATAAAAAATGTATCGTTTAAATATTAATATAAAAAATATTGCAATATATTTAAAGATGTTAAACGATTAAATAGAAAAATACTTTAATTAATATTTTTCAATTTACAGACATCGTCATGGAGCTTCCCCCGTGCATTCCGGACCTGCATCTCGAGAGTTACTGTTGCTCCAGGCAACCATAGGTCTTCACACATCTGGGATGGGCAGTGTCTGTCCCAGACCTTCCACCCCAGACGTATAGACGATCTGTGGGGGTTAATTAGGGACCACTCACTGCATCCCCGTACAGTTAGACGCCTTTAGTGGATGGATTTTTACAGGATTATAGAGATCGGTCGGTTGCAGTTCGATTGGGCCCTGATCACGGATATGATAGAGCGGTGGCGACCGGAGATACACACATTTCATCTACACATCGGCGAGGCTACCATCACGCTAGAGGACGTGAAAGTTCTTTTCGGGTTGCCCGTTAATGGTATACCTGTAGCTTACCTGCATGCTCTTAGGGACTATACAGGAGAGGACTACCTTCATATGTTGTAGAGGCTCACTAGTTTCCAGCATTTGGAGTCGACTGCGTTGAGTGGGGCCAGTCGATTGCAGCTGACGCCTATTAGGCAACATCTGGTGACGCTGCACGCAGAGATTACTAATGACTCACCGCTAGAGGATATCCACCGGCAGACAAGGCTGTTGCTGCGGATGATGTTTGGTGGTATACTGTTCCCGAACATTTTAGGAAACCTAGTCAGCTTGCGATTTCTATATCATCCAGAACGGTTAGATGATTTACCTGGTTACATCTGGGTGGAGCTGTTCTAGCTTACCTGCATAGGCAGTTGTGTAGGGCGTGCATGGGGATCGTGAGAGACGTTGCCGGTTTTATACCACTGTTGCAGGTGAAAACATAGTCAATTCTTTTCATGATTATAATAGAGATAGTAAAAAATGCCTTAAATTTTACGTTCACAATATATATTAGGTTTGGTCCTGGGAGGGATTCCTGCAGTTCCAGCCATCTCTGCTATCGATAGCTCCGAATGCACCACCTCCACCGTTTCTCCCACTAGCTAGGAGGTGGGTGGATAGGCGAAGCCGCGCGCGAGGTCGAGGCTCGACATCATCTCCCTTGTGACAGGGATTTGTTTTATTTATTTGAAGGCTCTCTAGTACATATATACTTAAGTTTACTTGGCCTGGCTTGAAACGATCCCAACTGAATATAATACTAACCAAATACTTCACTTTTGTAATTAATTTGATAATTGAAATGAACTAATAAATGATGTAAATTACTTTTACGTGAATATTACTAGTGTCATCTTTCTATACTTAATTGGAAGTTTCTACTTTCCTTTAATTTCCCTTCGTACTTTTAAACAACTGTACTTCAAGCTACACTTCTTGACTAGTACCACAATTTATTTATGTCAAGCCATTACAATCAATTTTAGTGGGTAATAAATTTCTAGGTTGCAGGAGTTTTAGTAAGAATGGCACCTGGTAGTCACTCTTTTCAAGCTATGGTTGTCTTATTTTCTGGTTGGCCATGCTTCAAAATCAGCTTATTTGGATAAGTATTTTTCCTCAAAAGTGTTTTTATCATATGTACTTTTAGTGAAAAATAATTTACGTTTTGTTAATTAATTTAAAAAATATCTCTGAACAACAATTAGTGTTTGGCCAAACTTCTAAAAGTGCTTCTAAGTGTATTTTTCTCAAAATGGTTTTGGAATGAAACTACGTACTTTTTTCGCTTCTCCAAAACTGCTTCTGCTTTTACTCAAAAATGCTTTTTTTTCTTTTAAAAGCTTGCCAAACACTTCAACTTTTAAAAAAATATTTATTTTGGAAAAAAGTATTTTTGACTTTGAAGAAGTTTGGCCAAACAAGCCACTAACTTCATTGAAAATGCTTGCTATCTTTTAAACCCCAGTCCTAAAACTAAAGTGGCTATGAGTGCACTTAACGGAACATAAAGTACTTCGTCTAGAATTATTAGCTTGTCGTTAATTAGGAGATTGAGAGGAAAGAATAGAAGTTTACTAGTTAATATACTTTCATCAGCTATATTTGTTTAACCCGTTTTTAAAAACAACAACTAAGTTAATGTTAAATATCCAAATTAGATAACAAATTAAGAAGCACGTTGCACATTCATATGAAACAATAGTAATACGCCAGAAAAGAGCCGCAGAAGAGTTGAAGACACGTTTATCGCTTAACTAATGCAAGTGTGCAACTGGTGAGTGCTGGAATTGGAAACAAATAATGCAACTCAGTAATCAAGATTAGTTATAATGCAAGCAAACTCCACTCGATTAAAAGTCAAAAGAACGTTAATATTGTGGACAATTGGTGGCCATGGCTTAAAACTTTTGGATGTGGTAAGACCAGTACCCAACCACATTGTCGACAGCATCCAAAATTGGAAAATAGAAATAAAAAAAAAAAACATTACAAACTTGCACTACTTTAGCACAAAATAACTTAAATTAGCAAAACCTTAAGTTGCATATTAGCTTAGTGGGGCACATAGTTTTTCTTTCTTCGTATCTTTGATAGAACACCACGTCTTTGTTTCAAGCAATTCCACGTTGATGTTCGGCCAAAATGCTATACCTTTAGCACATTACTCGTCCTATATTTTGTTGGTTTAGTGATTTATTGTGCGGCATTTGAACTAAATTGTATTGTTTTATGTGTAAGAACATCGGAAGAAATAGTCGAATGAAAGTTGCACAAAAAGAGGACAACAATACAAGAAAAGAGCACAAAAGCATCAAGTACCCAAACCGTGCTATGACCAGACTTCGCAAGGTCTATAGCCAGGTTGACCGTGCGATAAACCAGGTTTCGCGAGGTCTATAGCTAGGTAATTAAAAGTCGGGGGGGGGGGGGAGGGAGGGGGGAGATAAAATACTCCGACCCAGATTTGGACTCAAGGACTTCGACCCTAACATATAAATACTTCCCAAATGAGTTGAAAAAGGGTTGGGCACTATTTTTGGAGAAGAAAAAGTCTATATAGCATGGTGGAGAAGGAATCAAACGACAATTCCCTCCGTTTATCTATGTGCTTTGTAGTTTAATATCTTTGAACATCATGATGATTGTTGATACATTTATGAGTAGCTAAACTTTCTAATATAGGGCTTGATAGAACCTATTGGAGGATGATTTTCTACTACGTTTAATATTGATTTGCCTTTGATTTATCTCTACTTGTTCAACTACGTTTACATTGTGGTTTATTGATGAGCTCTCAATCGACTGTGCATATTTAGTATGTATTATTTGAAAAAGGGTACATATTTAGGTAGTTGTTGAACAACATCACTCCTAACGTATGTGAGGAATCAATACGGAAGGTTTAAAGGTGGAATTAGGAATAACAAAACCTTGGTGCGATCCTAGTGAGCGGTGAATTAGAGAAAGCTAGCGTAGTTCGGAAGAATATGTCTAGTAAATTGTGGTAGTTACTCGGAAGAGAATTACGACACCCAAAGTACTCACGATCGGTAGAAAATACTTAGGAAAATTTATAGGAAATGTAGCGGGGAGGATTCCAACAATATGGGAAATCATAACCCTAGACTTTTCCAAATCCTGTCCACAACATTTCCTCTGTTAGTTATAAATTACTGTTGTTTAATTACGTTGCTCTTAGTTAGTTAACATTCAAATCGCTATTTAATATTTTTGAAGGTTGATTGCTTGAATTCGTACAGATCTAGTGGTTGTAATTAGTAGGCTAATTCCCTGTGGGATTCAACTCTGGACTTATAAACTAGATTATATTTGCAACAAGCGCCATACCTTTTAGGAGGCATAGTTGGGCTTGATCAAATTTTGGCGCCTTTGCCGGGAAATTAACAGTGTTATTAATTACAGCCAAAAAAATTGTTAGAATTCCTAGTTTATTCAGCTTTCTCGACTTGAAATTCACTATATTAAAACTCTAACGTTTGTAGTCTTGTGCGTTACAGTGCATGCCTAGAAACTCCTCAAGAACTTGTGAATTGTAAGAAGCATTATCGGACCCTGAGAAAGCTTTCAAGGCACTAAATCGAGCAAACAAGAAAGACAAACGATAACAGAACTCAACGGAATGAATCGAACTAGACATGGGTGACGTAATAAACAACTAAAATAATGTGAATGACCCGAACAATTAGGGAGTGGCACCTATTGTGCCAGAAGCGGCTTAATTTGATTGGGCACAACCCACCACTGAAAATATGGCAACCACTATTGCAGTCTTTCAGATACAAGCGGAGTCATTTCAAATCACAAACAACATGCTACATCTGCTGCAGAACAAGGGATTGTTCTCCAGGTCTTACATTGAAGATCCACAACAGCATCTGAAAAACTTTTTGTCAATTTGTGTCACTCAAAGGCAACCGAATGTGACACTGGAAGCAATTAGACTGTTATTGTTTCCATTCTCAGTGACTGGAGAAGCTCAGACTTGGCTCAATTCGCTCCCCGTTAACTCCATCACCACTTTGGAGGAATTAGTCAAGCAGTTTTTGAACAAGTTCTACCCACCCAATAAAACTGCCAAGCAAGTTGATGAGATATTGAGCTTCAGAAAGAAACCTGCGGAAACACTACTAGAAATGTGGGAGAGGTTCAAAGAGATGCTGGTTAAGTGTCCACATCATGGCATTCCATATCAGATGTTGGGACAAAGGTTTTACATGGGATTGGCAGATTGCTTGAAGGCCAACGTTGATGCTTCAACAGGTGGAGCATTTTTGAGCAAATCATTTAGAGAGTGTAAGGTGCTGCTAGATAAAATGGCTCAAAACTCAGGATGGATAACAAGAGACACTACAATCACCCTTGTAGTTCACTCGGTAGCTTTGGACCCAAACAACTCCATACCTGAGAATATGGCCACTCTGATGACGCAAATGAGTATCCTCACCAAGAAGATTGATGAACCATGCCAGAAGCAGGTACACATAGTTGACACAACTAATGGGGGCTTATGTATACCATGCATTAACCAACCATATGTGTCCTCGTGGAGTGGTGAAAGTGACAACCAGAACTATCAGGAAAATATGAACTCTGTGGCCAACTATGGAGGACAGAGGCAAGGTGGTCAGAATTAGGACCAAAAGAACCAGCAGTATAGACCATCACAACAGTAGTACAATAATAGCAATAATCCTGGAGCTGCACGACCACATGCCAGGATGTGCCTTATTAAGGGATACAAGGGTACAATTAGCAGAATCATCAACTAGCTTATCAACAGCCTCAACAACAACAGATAGTGTGACAAGATGATGGATTTCTTGAAATAAATGGAATGTTGCAACAACTCATTGGGTCTAGCGGGAAAATGGAAGAAAAGGTCCACCAAATGCAAGAAAAGGCACACCAAATGTACGAAAATGTAGTATCACACGACTCAACTATCAAGGGCATTGAGATTCAAGTAGGGCAAATATCCATGGCCCTTAATAATCTCCCTCAAGGGACATTACCTGCAGACACACATGTTAACCTTGAAAGAGCACGGCCCGAAGCAGCTGATGGCTGTGAGTCTGAGAAATGGTAGAGATCTTGATCTAGAGCAAGAAATTGCTCGCGAAAGACGACAAACTGAGATACTTGTGCAAGTACCGATTGAGGTAGATGAGTCAACTGAGTTAATAGAAGTAAGAATCCAGCCATCCCAGGAGGAAATAAACAAGGAAAAACAGTTTGCAAAGGAGGCTGAGGAAGTGCAAGAGAAGGCATTAGAAAAAAGTGCCAGAGCAGCATCAAACTCAAGTCATAGGAAAGAAGCGACCGCCCGCACCCTTCCCACAGAGGTTGGACAAATATTAGAAGGATGAGCAGTATAGGAAATTCATGGAGATGTCGAAGCAGATCCAGGGGAACATTCCACGGATTGATGCCTTGGGGGAGATGCCTGGTTATGCAAAAATGATGAAGGACTTGATGTCTTGCAAGTTCGACTTTCAAGACTTGGCAACTATTACACTAACTCAGACATGTAGTGCTGTCATGACGAGACCCATAGCTAAGAAGCTATCCGACCTAGGAAGTTTCACAATCCCATGCACAATAGGCAGATATGCTTTTGCGAAAGCATTGTGTGATTTGGGTGCGAGCATAAACTTGATGCCCTTGTCTATCTATAAAAGGTTAGGCATTGGAAGAGCAAGACTCACATCCATGTTACTACAGCTAGCCGACCGAACGGTGAAGAGGCCATCAGGTATACTTGATGATGTACTTGTGCAGGTTGGAAAGTTTGTGTTTCCGGCAGATTTTGTCATTCTATACTGCTAGGTTGACGAGGAGATTCCCATAATTTTGGGAAGGCCATTCTTAGACATTAGGAGAGCTCTGATTGATTGTGAAACTGAGGAGCTAAAGATGAGACTGAACGATAAAGAGATAACGTTCAATGTACAGAAGTCTATGCGGCGACCCAGTGAGTTTTCTAACTGCTATCTATAGAAGTGATGGATGTGATTTTGGAGGAGAAAGATGAGGCACTGAATGCAAAAGACCCCCTAGAAGCCTGCTTGATAAATCTAAAAGAGGTAGATGGTGAGAACTTGGCAGAGTGGGTGTTGGCCCTTGAAGGCCAAGGGTACTGGAAAAGAGAGCTCGAATTCGAGCCTCTACACTTAGAAGAAAGAAAGACCCATCCAACTAAGCCATTAATCGAATAACCGCCACAGTTAGAGCTGAAACCCTTGCTGTCCCACCTTAGGTATGTTTTCTTGGGACCTAGTTTGACATCGCCTGTTATTATATCATCTGTTTTATTAGATGTGCAGGTAGAACAACCTTTTCATGTTCTAAAGGAGTGCAAGACTGCAATTGAGTGGACCATTGCAGACATAAAGGGTATCAGCCCAACACTTTGTATGCATAAGATTCTACTGAAAGATGGGCACAAACCTTCTAGAGAACATCAAAGAAGGCTGAATCCCAACATAAAAGAAGTGGTGAAGAAAGAAGTGATCAAGTGGTTAGATGCGTGAATCATCTTCCCCATCTCTGACATCAACTAGGTTAGCCCAGTTCAGTGTGTGCCAAAGAAGAGTGGAAGGAAAAAATGAGAACATTCAGTTGATCTTAACAAGAGCAGTCACATGATGGAGAATCTGTATGGATTACAGAAGATTGAACAAGGCCATCGAAAAGACCATTTTCCGCTGCCATTTATTGATTAGATGCTAGATAGATTTGGCGGGGAGGTCCCTTTTTTGCTTCCTAGATGGATACTCGGGGTATAACCAGATCTCTATAGCCCCAGAGGATAGAGAGAAAACGTTGTTAACCTGTTCATATGACATCTATGCCTTTTGTAGAATGCCGTTTGGCCGATGCAATGCACCCGCCATATTCCAAAGGCGCATGATGGCCATATTCATAGATATGGTAGAGGACATACTAGAGGTTTTCATGGATGATTTCTCAGTGGTGGGGAACTTATTCGATGAGTGGCATATGAACTTGAAAAGAGTATTAAAGAGGTGTATGGAGACTAATATGGTATTAAACTGGGAAAAGTGCCATTTCATGGTACATGAAGGTCTAGTCTTAGGATGCCTAGTGTTGAGTATGGGCATTGAAGTGGATCGTGCTAAGGTTGATATAATTGAGAAGTTACCTCCACCCATTTCTGTCAAGTCCATAAGAAGTTTCCTTGGTCACGCCGGTTTCTACAGGCGGTTTATAAAAGTTTTTCCAAAATTCTAACCCTTTGTGTAAATTGCTTAAAAAAGATCACCCCTTTGTGTTTTCTGATGACTGCAGGGTAGCGTTTGAGAAGTTGAAAAAGAGACTGGCGATTGCACCAATCATAGTAGCACCCGACTGGGGACAACCTTTTGAGCTGATGTGTAATGCAAGCAACTATGTTGTGGGAGCGGTTCTTGGGCAGAGAAATGATAAAGTCATGCACCCAATCTACTATGCAAGTAGAACCTTGAGTGGTGCCCAACTGAATTATACAGTGACAGAGAAAGAGATGCTAGCAGTGGTGTTTGCATTTGACAAAATCAGGGCATATCTGATAGGCTCGAAGGTAATTGTTTGTACTTACCATGCTGCTCTCAGGTAGATAATTAAGAAAGAGGAGTCAAAGCCGCACCTGATTCGATGTGTGCTACTGCTGCAAGAGTTCAACTCGGAAATCCGTGACCAAAAGGGAATGTAAAACCAAGTTGCTGATCATTTGTCCAGGCTTGAAGGAGCTGAAAAGAGGGTTGAGGTGGAAGAGATCGTGGAGACCTTCTAGATGAACAACTTTTAGCCACGAGCCTTGAGGTAATGCCATGGTATGCAAATATTTCAAACTACATGGCGAGCAATATTGTTGCCTATAAATTGTCATCTGTGTAGAAGAAGAAGTTCTTTCGTGACTGTCGCACGTATTTCTGGGATGAACCATGTTTGTTTAGGATTTATATTGATAACATGATCTAGAGATGCATTCCCGTGATAGACCAACCTTCTGTTTTGCAGGCATGTCATGCTTCGCCGTATGAAGGCCATTTTGGAGGAGTAAGGACAGCCACTAAAGTGTTGGAGTCGAGCTTTTATTGGCCGACATTGTTTAAAGATGCACGTTTTTGGGTGAAAAGCTGTGATGAGTGCTAACGGGCGGGGAATATTTTCCGTCGACATGAGATGCCCATGAACCCAATTCAAGATATGGAAGTATTTGATGTATGGAGAATCGATTTTATGGGACCATTTGTCAGCTCATATAGCAAGAAGTACACACTGGTAGCTGGGGACTATGTCTCGAAATGGGTAGGAGCTGTGGCACTACCAACAAATGATGCAAAGGGAGTTATTTGTTTTCTGAGAAAAATTATTTTCACCCGATTTGGTACTCCAAGAGCGATCATCAGTGATGGAGGCACCCACTTCTGCAATCGAGCCTTTGCAAAGTTGTTGGAGAAATATGGTGTTCGCCATAAGGTTTCCACTCCGTATCAGCCACAAACAAGTGGGCAAGTAGAGGTGTTGAACAGAGAAATCAAAAGTGTTTTGACCAAAACTTAAATACTATTCGGACTGATTGGGCAAAAAATTGGATAATGCGCTATGGGCCTACCGCACTGCATTCAAAACTCTGATTGGTATGTCACCGTACAAATTGATGTTTGGAAAGGCATTCCACTTACCGATGGAGTTAGAGCATAGAGCCTTTTGGGTGTTAAGGCAATTAAATCTGGACTTGGAGGCCGCTGGAACGAGTAGAGTCACAGAGTTTCATGAACTTGATGAGTTCCGTTACCATGCTTTTGAGAGTAGAAGGCTATATAAGGAAAGAATGAAGATGATGCATGATAAAAATATTCTTGAGCGAAATTTTAAACCTGGAGATGTGGTATTGTTATACAATTCGAGATTGAAGTTGTTTCTGGCCAAGTTGAAGTCAATATGGTCAGGACCATTCCGTGTGGTAGAGATGCATCCCACCGAAGCCGTAGAAATTGCATCAGAAGATAGCTCTCGCAAGTTTAGAGTCAATAGACAAAGGTTGAAACATTACCCGGGCATAGATGAGGAAAAAGGTGTATCAGTGACTCATTTCCAAGAACTTAAAATGTTGAGTGAACCTTAAGTTCGATTGCCTTCGTCGTGCCACGACGTTAAATCAGGAGCTTTGTGGAAGGCAACCCATTGTAATGTTGTATTTGTCATGCCATGACATTTGCTAAGGAGCTCGTTGGGAGGCAACCCAATTCGAAGTTTATTTTAGCGTAACTAGAATTTTCTTTTTGTTTGTAGGCACTAAATAGTTTTTAGTTAAGTCTTGGTGTGTGAACAGGTACTGAAGCACGCTGGGAAGTCAAAGTGCTTGGAGTCGTTCACAAAACGAAATAAAAATTACTTTAGTACGCTCCGTATTGCGCTGCCTACCTCGCATCACACAACATACAGTACATTAGACCTAGTAGCAGATGTCGCAGCGCCAGGTTCCTAGCGCGCTAGGCCGAGCTATTTTGCTCGCGTAGTCGGGATCTCTCCTCGCTGCAGAGCTCGCATCGCCTGGGCTGTAGCGAGACCCACCTCGCGGAGCCAGGTAAGCTCAAATTTCTTTTTTTAATTACTTTTCGTTTCTTCTTACTTCTTTCTAATAAAACACCACACACATACACACCTTAATTAAAACACCCTACTACCTAAGCCCTCTCACAAAACACCCTCCCCCTCACACACAATCTCTATTGAAGCCAATCATTCATCCATTCATTAACTCACTAGGAACATCAATTGAAGAGCATTCCCCCTCCTAAGCATCTAAGTTATGGTTTCTAACTCTTTTCTTTGCCAAATTTCGAATTGAGTAAAATAATGAAATCAGATAACTTTTGGATACATTCTTCATAGTAACAATATGCTTGTTTGTCCTAACCCCATAGGAATGGTATTGTTGTTGTGTACAAAAGTGGTAGCACGAAATTCCCAAGCCGATTTGGGAGGGTGAGGCAATCCGTCATTCCTGCAAGCACTTCCATGGCACTAGTACACGCTAAGTGTTTGTCAATGTGCGTCAAAGGCATTCTTGGTCCCTATTGGAGCCCGAGTCTCCGAGATTTTAATAATAGTGCTATATCTCCTTGCACCACTTAAAATTTTAAGTGTGGGGTAGGTCACCGGTAGCCATATGCTTCGCCATTGTAGTAGACATCATTGTGTCATTGCTTGATTCTCATGCTAAAATAAAGAGGTAAAGTTTTAGTAGCCTTGAAAAATGTTGAACATCATGTGATGAACTATTAAGTGTTTGGTCACAAGATGACGAGTGCAAAACACATACTTAAATTGTGCTCGCTAGTCAAAGATAGTATAGTATAATATCGTGTCCACAAGGATTGAATTTAAATAGTATTCTCGTAGCTTATAGCTTGATTGCTATCCAGGAGGATCAACAGTTGAGATTCATATAATTAATAATCTAAAATCTACAGCTATTGACTAATGACAATCGCGACAAAGATAAGCAAGAAAGTTATCAATGGAAGAAAATGGGGTTTTTATAGGATAGGTGCAAGATAATTGTATGGGATTTAACTCTAGATAATTCACTTCTAATATTCAAGTGAGTCTCTCGAATTCACTTAATTATCAGTACAGTTATTTTGTAGAAACTCCTCTCTCGATTAAGTCTCAACCTCTCAATATGAACCAATTTAAACTCCGTGAAGATATGCAAGAATGCGTAATGGATTGGTCTTTAGGAGAACCTCTCTCAATTATTCTCCTAACTAGGTTTAATAATTGATTCAACTAGCCTCTTTTGATTACTTAGAAGAATCTATGAACTCAACCCACAATATAATGCAAAGATATCACAAGTTATGCCTCTTTTGATTACAAGAACAAGTGAATATAGATGCTACAATTAAATCTTCCAAAAATGACTCAAATACATAAAAATAGAGTAATAATCCAAAAACAATCATCAATACACCAAATCTATTGAAGCCATGTTGGATCTACTCCATAGACAGGGAGAAGTTCTTCACAAATGTAACTAAAGTATAAGAAAACATAAATTCAATCCAAACTTGGATATTGAGTGAGGAAGGAATGATGAAATCCTTGTGCTTGTGTTTTTCCAACTCCTCATTGGTCTCCTTAGGTCAAAAATCTGTCAAAAGTGCCGAAAATGGTATTTTCCCGTGTATTTAAGCCACCCCCAATAAACCCCAGACGAAAATACCCCTTTTAGCCGAAATGGGACAATACTCTAACAAATTTGTACTACCGCACCGCACCATGCGGCGCGCTTGTGAGGAATTCCAGAATGATTTGCAAAATGGATTCTGGGAAGATTTTGCACTACCGCGATGTCCCATGTGGCGCGGCTGTGCATTTTTCTCAGAGTAGTTCGTTTCTCCAGTTTTTGACATCCGGACTTGGTCCTCGACCCCCAAACACGATCCCGATTTAATCCTTTGGACTTCTACTCAGACTTCAAAGCTCCAATTGGCTCGAATTTGCTCCGCAACATCTAAATAACTCAGAATCACTCATACACGGCATAAAACACATAATAAGTGTAAAACACTACTAATTAAAACTCAACATAAGTAAAGTGCAGTGAATTAGAGTACAATAAGCGACTAAAATACGGGATTATAGCCTACCATCACCATACCATGTTTTGAAGTGATTCATTGCTTCCAAGACTGACTAATGTCTACTTGTGTAGGTATGAATATGCCTCCTAAGAAGGACATCGGTAAAGGCAAGGGCAAAGACACTGCTCCCACCAAAGCTAAGGCTTCCTTCGGACATCCACCAAAAAAGAGAGAAGGAGGGGAAGCCACTTCAAGCCAGGTTGAGGGGTTGCAAGCAGTTGCAGCTCTAGAAGCCTCATGCCCACAGCCGGCGGGACAACGAGAATTTGGTCTTAAGAGTATACCTACATCTGCCAAGACTGGTACAAGCTTTATTGTCTAAAGTATATACACTCTGAGTCGGTTGTTCATGAGCGCCATCTAAAAGCTAAGTATCACTCAGTTTGGAAGGGAATTCATAATCTTGGATTGATCTATGTGTTTGGAAGGATTGGGATATCAATGCAAACCTTGTCCGTGAGTTTTACGCCGGGTATGATCCGAATAATCCTGAGCATCTAGTGCCTATTCGGGGGAGGTTGATTGATTTTTCTGCTTCAACTATATGCAATTACTTGGGAGCTTCGGATGTTCCCCAGGAGCCCCTAGATAACTTCATTACCAATCCAACATATATGGCGCTAAGATACACTCTCAGTGGTGTCAATTCTATGGCCGCTTGGGTTCGTGACAATAAGACCCAACTTCAAAGGAAATTTCCAAAGACAAAATTTAAGCCGGAAGCTTAGGTGTGGTTGAGATTGATCAACATGCCCTTACTACCATGAAACCATGAGACTCTTATTAGCCGTGAAAGGGTATGCCTGTTGTACTTCCTAATGACTTGCCAGAAAGTGAATGTGGGCCACTTGATTCACTACCAGATGGCGTAGGTGAGAACAAGCAAGAGAATTGATAGATTGTCCTTTGGTAACATGCTGACTTAGTATCTGAGACAAGAAGATATGGAGGAGGAGCGAGCTATTGATGTAGTCATTCCACCCCCCACCCCCTCGACTGACGGACATCACCAGTATTCGGGCTAAGGAGGAGAGTGCGATGGCTTCACTGACAGGTGCTGAGTGCACTGCTCACGATGACATCTTTATGGCCCATTTATATGGGATGATGGACTTGCAGCTTAGGATTGGAGGAAGGCCGACCACTACAGAGGAAGGGCCATCTTAGAGGAGTGTTTCTCGCTCAATGCTCATGCCCAGCAGCTGGTTGGGCTTGGAGATGTCCAACGGCTCCCAGAGGATGAGGATGTCAACACGCTAGAGTGTTCCGAGGCCTAGCCAGAGCAGTCCGAGGAGGAGGATGATGATGATGTAGAGGAGGGAGCAGAGGATGAAGAGTGGACAACTGTAGATGGGGGCTTTGAAGATGAAGGCGATGACGATGACGGATCAGGGAGCTTTTCCTACCACCCTACTTGTGTTTTATGAATTTATATATGCACTGAGCATATTGCATGAATTAAATATGGGGTAGGGAGGTTGTATTCTCTGTGACTTGTAAATATTAGATACACTAATTACTTCTTTTTTTATTTTTTATTTTTATTTTTTTAGCTTCGTCTTTTCTATTTTAGCATAGAATATAAAGATTAAAAAAAATTGAAATGATTGGACTTTTCGCGACGACGGATCTCGTTGACAGTTTTCTTGAGGGACTAAAGTCTAAAAAAATAAAAAAAATCCAAAAATATGTCTTTTTATTACTTTAGATAGTAATAATCCCTCGTGGGTTTTATTTGTGCCTTGGTTCTTTTCCACGGGATGTAGTTGAACCGGGTAATAGTTTTTTTTTAATCTTTAGAGTAGAGTAGGATTTAGGGAATAAAAGGATGGAAAAAATAAGATTTGCTAGGCGCCTTTGACTAGTTTGATAGTAGCATATTTAGGCTCTAGCATGTATAGTACCTTCCCTATGGTTTGAAAATGCTTATGATGCCTTGTTGAGTAGATAACATATTTATTGACGCCTATATCTCGTTTTCTTGGCTTGTATAACTTTGTGCTTGATGCTTAATATTTTGTGACTCTGTGAATACTTGTAATTGTTTGAGAATCGGAATGAAACCGTCCTTAACGAGCCATGTGGCATGTGTGGTGAGAAATTGTATAGTCTGTATCTTTGCATTAGAGTCTAGAACTTGCCTAGAATGTGAGTTGAACCGAAATTTTAGGTTTTGCTCGGTTTGAAAAAAATAATTTTAGGCTTTCTTTGATTTGTCTGAGCTTAATTCTTACTACAAATAATATTTTTCCCTAGTCAACCCTTTTAAGCCTATAAACTTTTATTTGGCAACCACATTACGAGGCTATACCCCTTTGTTCTTAATTATGACTGTTTTGATCCTTTTACCTCTTAAAGTACTTCAATTATAAAATGAGCTAAAAGAAGTAAGGAGGGAACTTGGGTGGCTTTTGAGTGGAACCAATGAATGAAAGAAAGGTGCACCTATATTGTAAAGAATATACCACTAGCAGGAATGGTAGAAAAGAAAAAAAATATTGTTGAAAAGAAAAAAGAAATATGTAGCAAAAAAAAAATGAGAATATCTTGTTCTTGTTAGTGGATATGAATTAAAGTAGTGCTTAAAGAAAGAGAAAATACTTTGAAGATGATATTATTTGTGAAATTGCAGTTGAGTTAAAGAAATATGCGCCTCAGTTAATTTTGTGATGTGTTAAAGTGCTTAGGAGGGTCAGTCACTATTTTCAAATTTATCCTACCCGTCCTTTAACCCACATTATAACCATAAAAAGTCCCAATTAATTTTAGATCGAGCAAGCCTACATTAGTAGAGGTTTTCATAATGGGCAAGCCTATGGTACTTTGTGCATGCATGTGACTTCTCTTTGCGAGAGTGAGGGATTTTTTTTATATACGTGAATTCTTAAAATATATTTGAGCATTTGATTTGAATGTGTGGATTCAACTTACTCTCTTATTCGTATTCTTATTGTGAGGGCACATGATTTCTCAAGGGATAGGTGGCGTTGTTAGATTACTCTATGATGTTAAGTGTTCAAGCCATGAATGCATTGTGATATTGAGTCGGGGTGTGAGGTTAGGATTGTTATAAGCATGTTGTCTTGTTGTTGAATAAATTTTTGAAGTATGGCATAAAGTAAAGGGAAGTGTGTGTTGAAGGCATATGCTAAGCTTTAATTTTTGCTATCAACCATAGTCATAGGTATGGTGTGCTTCGGATGTGCTAAAAGAAAATAAAGTACTCAATGTTAGTGTGAATTAGTGGTTGACTCGAGGACGAGCAACGTTTAAGTATGGGGTGGTGATGTTCGAAAAAAATGCTATACCTTTAGCACATTACTCGCCCTATGCTTTGTTGGTTTAGTAATTTATTGTGCGACATTTGAACTAAATTGTGTTGTTTTATATGTAGAAACATCGGAAGAAATAGTCGAATGAAAGTTGCACAAAAAGAGAACAAAAATGCAAGAAAAGAGCGCAAAAGCATCAAGTACCCAAACCGTGCTACAGACCAGGCTTCGAAAGGTCTATAGCCAGGTTGACCGCACTATAGACCATGCTTCGTGAGGTCTATAGCCAGGTTGACTGCGCTATAGACCAGGCTTCGCGAGGTCTGTAGCCAAGTTGACCGCGCTATAGACCAGGCTTCGCGAAGTCTATAGCCAGGTGAATAAAAGTCGCGGGGTAAAAGACTCCGACCCGGATTTGGACTCAAGGACTTCAATCCTAACATATAAATACTTCCCAAATGAGTTGAGAAAGGGTTGGACACTATTTTTGGTGAATAAAAAGGCTACAGAGAACAATGGAGAAAGAATCAAATGACAATTCCCTCCGTTTATCTCTGTACTTTGTAGTTTAATTTCTTTGAACATCATGATGATTGATGATACATTTATGAGTAGCTAAACTTTCTAATCTAGGGTTTGATGGAACCTATTGGAGGATGATTTTCTACTACGTTTAATATTGATTTGCCTTTGATTTATCTCTACTTGTTCAACTACGTTTACATTATGGTTTATTGATGAGCTCTCAATCGACTGTGCATATTTAGTATGTATTATTTGGAAAATGGTACATATTTAGGTAGTTGTTGAATAACATCACTCCTAACGTATGTGAGGAATCAATACTGATGGTTTAAAGGTGTGATTAGGAATAACGAAACCTTGGTGCGATCCTAGTGAGCGGTGAATTAGAGCCAGCTAGTGTAGTTCGGAAAAATACGTCCAGTAAATTGTGATAGTTACTCGAAAGAGAATTACGACACCCTAAGTACTCACGATCGGTAGAGAATACTTAGACGAATTTATAGAAACGGAGCGGGGAGGATTCTTACAATAGGGGAAATCATAACCCAAGACTTTTCCAAATCTTGTCCATAACATTTTCTCTGTTAGTTATAAATTGCTGCAGTTTAATTACGTTGCTCTTAGTTAGTAAACATTCAAATCGTTATTTAATATTTCTGAAGGTTGATTGTTTGAATTCCTGCGGATCTAGTGGTTGTAATTAGTAGATTAATTTTCCGTAGGATTCGACTCTGGACTTGTAAATCGGATTATATTTGCAACGACCGTTAGACCTTTTAGGAGGCATAGTTGGGCGTGATCACATGTGTTAATCATTTCTTCATTATTAGAATTTAGATGCTAAATCACTATATATAGGGTATATGATTTATTACTTTAATATTTTTTTTCTTGACTAATCCGATGAATCAAATCTTTTAGTTGGTGACTAAAGATTGACTGATTGCTGTCTTTGAGATAAAAGTTAAAGACTCATCCATTCCTTTTTATTGAGGGGTAAGGAGACGTTTGTGTACGGTGTGGGGGTGAGTTGGTATAGGTTCTTGTTGGAAAAACGTCCCACTTGTATCACTAATAATAAATTGATTTACCTTTGTCATCTTTATCCCTTTTTTCGTATATATCTGAGGATAGTATTTAAGATTCTAGCACGTACCTATGTTTTCAAAGTAGTAGAAAAAATTCAAATTTTACTTTTATTATAAGCAGAAATCTTTGGTAGGAAGAAGTGTTTCTCCTTTAATGAATTCTACGACACCTAATTCTAGATTACTCGAATCAATCAACATCCATACTATATAATTACCCAAAAAACTATGTTGTCAATATGAGGAACATATACATGGTGACCTTTGAAGGAAAAGGGGAAAATATCAATATGGAACACATGAAACATATGTTCATGTTTTTTTATTAATCCCTATTTGGAACGTTAATATAATTACTTTCTTTTTTAAGGGCTAAACGCTGATGATTATCGAGTTGACTAAGTGCATAACTTTGACTAATTGAGTGGAGAATTTCATGATTTGGGCGAACAAGCTAGAGGAATTTTCGACTTGCCAACAATATATATTGGTGGAAGACAAATTATGCTCCCCAACAAAAGTCAACAAATATTGTATTAGGCAACATAGCTCTTAGCTTAATTAATCATTGCTCATTCTTATTAAGTATGTAAATAATTTTTTTAATATAAAAAAAGAAGTGGTTTTACCTTTTTGAGATTTGCCTAGCTAGCTAAGTTTTTGGAATGTGATTACGCCATTCACACATCTCAACCACAATTTCTCTTCCCAGTTAGCATGTTATTCTTGTCTTGTCATTTATTGGCTGTTTTCCTTTAATTTGAAAAATGATAAACTCGCGCTCGTTTTCCTTTTTGTTATTTGGGGGCACAACTACGGTTGGCGAAGGCGAAGGGTGATCAGTTAACATTATCCCCTAAAAATATATTATATATATTTGGTTATCTTAAAAAATAAATAACAATTAAATTTATACGTGATTTAATGGCTCTGTTTAAAAAAGCGATTTTGGGGCGAGCCCCGGGGCGAAGCGTACCAAAAACGCTCCGGGGCGATGGTGTGGGGCGAAAGTCTCATCGGGCATTCGGGGCACGTTCTTTTAGTAATGAGTAAGCCCCAAAGACTTTTTCAAATTAAAACAAAATTTGTTGAATTAGTCCTTCATATAATACCCAAATTCTCAAAAGTCAGTTTGGTAATTACTCAAAAGGTTTAAAAAGGAACTCAAAAGTATTAAATTTAAAAGTAAAGACCTTTTTTATTGATTTAAGCCCTAATTCATAATTTTTTCAATTTTTTATCTTGTCCGCTAGTCTGCTAATATCTCCCAAAAGCAACGAATATTTAATTTTTTTTTACAAATACAAAGAGAATTATATTTTTCTTCATAGCAGCAAATTCAAAGTTTAAATTGCAGGTTAATCATCTTTTTTGTTCCTCCATATAGAAAATTTTATTCTTTTAGACTCAAATTACTTGTGCTTGTAAGTAACGTATAATAAATTATTTTGATTAATTTTTTGTGGGGATGGAACACACATATATATAGCTTTCTTCAATTTTTATGCAATTTTACTTGTTTGTAAATATTAACTGTCATTATATTATTTTATAAAATATTAAAAATTAAATACCTATGGAGCTTTCGCCCCGCGTCTCGGGGCTTACGCCCCGCTGAGGCATATGTAAAACGCCCTGCCATATGCCCACGCCTTTTAAAACACTATTTAACGGATAAGTAATTTAATCAATACGCATGATCTAAGAACAACAAGTAATTAAGTTAAAGATAAAATAAAAGTTCAAACCAATTGTAATGTGATGATCAAGCCTGATCTTAGATTGAACATTAAAATTCAATCTCGATCGGCCCCTCGGTGTGAGTTCGGTTGCGAATAAAGAGGAGAACGAATGAAGAACGCTTTGAATAATAACTAGAAGAAAAAATAAACTTTTATTGCTTTGATTTGCGTGTCATAGTGTGTTCAAATGAAAGAAACTTTTTCCTTTATATAGTAGGGCAACTTGAGTCCTACTACAAGTCTAAAAAAAGGTAAATCTCTTCTTTTTCCGGTAAATGTCGATCCACAGTTGATATCGGACGGAATTCACGCTGTAATATCCGGTTGAGGGCGAATATTATGGCTCCCTACTCGTCATGTACAACTGTTCTCTGCATTTTCCGTGGTCTAGAAACTTTATGGTCTGGGTTCGTTATTCCACCGTGCCCGATCCGTCCTTCGACCTCGCTTATAGTCGTGTCGAGCCGTGCTTCCTTTTTGTTTCCTCATAGGGGAATCGGGGAAACCTCTGTCCCCGATTTTATGCATACACAGATAGTCCCCTCGCTTTTCGTCGTTCTGACTTCGGACACGTGTCAGCCGCCGATTCACCGTCCCCAAATGCGAAAAGTCACGCATTGATTACCCCTTCTCTATAAAAGCTTCGGTCCCTCTTATCACTTTTTTACTTTCCGATTCCAGAGCTCCTTGATTTACCCTCGAACCTTTCCCTTCATTCCAACCCCCCTTAAAATCTTCATACATTATTACATAGATCTTCACGTTTTCATCTCCTCATCTTCAAATCTTCATACTTCACCTTTAAATCTTCAAATCTAACCTTTATACCTTCATCCTTATCTTCAAATCTTCATCCCCACCTTCAAATCTTCATCTTCACCTTTAAATCTTTATATTTACTAGAATTCGATGGCGAAGACTTCAAAATTTGTGGCTCAATAGGTCGTCCCTTCAACTTCTAACCCGGCTACAGATGCTGAGGTGACCATACCTGAAGTGGCCCCGGAACCTCCCCTGAAGAGCTTCATCCCCGGAGGCTGCTCCATTGTAAACGACTTCAAGGTCGAAAAAGCTTTCTGTCAATAGGACTGAGGCGAGGGGGTATGGAGGTACATATGCTCCATTACCGAGGATACACTCCCTAAAGTTTGGGACGATTGCAATTGGGAGGGCAAAGAAGTGTTCGTCCCTGGTCTCGATGAGGACATTTCCACTCATGTGGAGGGTTACCTAAGTGTTTACACTTACTCCTTTACGCTTGCCGCGGTGGATCCCATAATTCTTAGGTTTTGCAAAAGATACGAGGTCTGCCTTGAGCAGATTCACCCGTCCTTTTGGAGGATCGTAAACCTCCTATGCCATTTTGTCAACAACATCGAAGCACCTCGATTCACCATCGACCACCTGCTTTGTATCTACAGTCCCCGAATTTTCCGAGGAGGGGCTAATCAAGCTCGTTCGTTAGGAAAGTAAAGCTCCATTGTCGAGCATCGATGAAGATCGAGATCGAGGCTGGCATAGGAGATTTGTTCGGGTAAAACCGAAGATCTCATTCCCTCCGAATATT
This sequence comes from Nicotiana tabacum, assembly GCF_000715075.1. Taxonomy (NCBI): domain Eukaryota; kingdom Viridiplantae; phylum Streptophyta; class Magnoliopsida; order Solanales; family Solanaceae; genus Nicotiana; species Nicotiana tabacum. The sequence goes on along the minus strand of NC_134103.1, from coordinate 97,915,574 downwards.
TTCCATTACCTGAAAAGTGGAACACAGTCTGTAAGTTTCTTTCCTTTCTCAGTACTTGGAATTTCTTTTGTTCTTTTTTCTTATTGCCTGCTTCTACCATCATGCAGTAGTTGCTCGAGTTCCCAACGCAGTCCCTCGCTTCAAAGAGTGGGTCGAGGGGATCTACAAATAATTCTCGTACTTTGAGGGCGAGTGGCGCAAACTCTCAAAAGGCAAGTGGGAGGCCCGTTCCCACGGTGAGTGGTCCTCCCGAACAAGTCTACTTTCGTACTCAACCGTTATTTCCACTAACATCTTTTTATTTCCTAGGCTTGCCCAAGACCACTGAGCTTCGGCCGTTGGACGAGGATGAGGCTCCATCCTTACTTGCTAAACCCTCCACTTCGGGACAACGCAGAGCCACTACATAAGAAGAGAAAAAGAGGAAATCTTCTGGCTCCCCGGACGCCAAAGCCAAGAAGAAGAGATTAACTTTTTGGGTCCCAAAAAGCAACAAGAAGAGTACCCAAGTCAGCATACCAGGCTCTAACTCCCTCTATCGGTTCAAGGATTACCCCGAAGACAATGAACTAGAGTTCGTCGCCCATGGGTCACCCATTGAGGAAGAAGAACAAGCGGCAACCAGGGAAAGTGGCCGAGAGGCCGATCCCTATTTGACTCGGGAGCCAGAAGCAAAATCAGAGACTACGGTCTCCCGAGAAAATATCCATACCCCGAGGGATAATGTCAGTGTCAGTGATATCATGGAATCACCGTCCCATACAGAGTCCATGTTCGACGAAGCATAGGCCGACAAGGAGAAGCCAAACGAGACGACATGACATTTATATGAGGCTCTCAACATGTTCTTTGAATGTGTGGACATGAGAGCATTGGAGGATTATTCTGGGTTGGGTCACCAGGTGATCCTGTAAAAAGGCCTGTCGTCAGGGGAAGGCGAGCCGAGCTTGAGCGTGGCCAGCTATCTTGAGGCAGTTCCTTGCACCGACTGTGGATCCCAACCATAAAAGAACGACCGTGTTTACCATCCCAGCGGACACCTGGTGCTGTCTGCTCCGATGGGTATGGCCAGCTATCTTATTTCCTGGTGACCGAAGAGCACCAGTCGAAGATGAACGAAGTGGGCACATCGAGCCTCTTCAACGAGGCACAACAAGCACTAAACCAGGTAAGTTCCCCTTTCTTTTGTCCTTCGTTCATCTTATTTAACTTCAGCATGTCCTCATGATCTTATCATTTTGTTTTTCAGGCTTCGGTGCTCCATCATGAAAGCTTCCTTCGATCTAGAATGGAAGTTAGCCAGCTCGAGTTCGAGCTCAAAGAGCAAATTCGGCAGAAGGACATGTGTAGGGTCCTCAGTGAGCGAAAAGATGAGCCCCTCAAGGATCTCCCTATTCTTCGAGCCGAGCTGGAAAAAGCTCAAAAGGAGGCCTTGTCCGTGAAATGGGAGAATGTCGAACTGGTCGAGAAGGTAATGATTTTTTATGTTAAAAATGAGAGGTTACTTGTAGTAACTAACGACGCAACCTCGCAGGTCCAAGAGAAGATAGACCTGATTGACCAACTCCGGGAAGAGATGAATGAGCTCAAAACTTTGGCCGAGACGCTGAGGAGCAAAATGGACCTTCTGGCCTCGGAAAAGGAGGCTACAAAAAAGGAGTTGGCGTCGGTCAAGGACCAGCTCCGGGTGGCGAAGGATAAGGCCGACAAGTGGTCTCAGCTAAATGACGAGCTTCGAGCACAGCTGGATTCAGCCATCTTGGAATGGGACGAACTCGGCCGTGAATATATTGCGCTAAAGTCCAAGTTAGAGGCAATCTCGATTGATTCCTCTACGGTCGAGGAAATGCTAGCCCAATATAAGATCAATATGGAAATAGCCGAGGACCGCTTAATAACAAAGGTTGAGTATATAAAGCGGTTGTCCCGGAGAGAGAGCTTCGAGGAGATTCATGTCCAGGGGTTTGATCTCTAGGCCGAGATTGAAAAGTCCAAGAGGTTCAAAGCCGAGGCAAAAGAGCTATACGAGCCCGAAGGTCCCGAAGGTTCTGGTGCTAAGTTGAACTCTAGTGAAGATTATATGGAGATGCCTTAGTTTTTCTTTCTCTTTTTTTGTATTTTTCTTTTTTATTTATTTTGAGGTCGTTTTATCATGCCTTTGTAAATACCTTTTGGAATATATATATATATATATATATATATATATATATATATATATATATATATATAACAAATTTCTTAAAATCTACTGTATCTTTTATTTTTCAGCATTTATTTGTAATTTTTTGTTTGAAGATCGTCATTAATGCCTAAGCATAGAATTGGATGTAATCTAGAGTACCCATTTTATTGAAGCCCGAATGAGGCCTGATTTCGATAATAACTTCAAGTTGTCCGTGGCTTCGATATCTAGATAAAAAATGAAGGCCTTTAAGATACTTGAGTGTTTTAGTCATACACGATGGTGTTTTTCCGAGGGTAATCCTTTAATAAGTTTTAATCGTACGTAAGGGACTTACTTTCCGAGTATGAATTTGGACATCCATGAGCCGTTTTAGGTTGGCCGTAACCCTTCATGTTTGGGCCCGACCTAATAGGTTCAGTGACTCCGGGATTTGATAGCCCGAGCCATCCGATTTTTTTATCGAACGACAGTCCCTGAGTCGAGGTAGCCCATGGGCTCTAGGATTTAGGATCCGCTATTCATTCTAAGTAATTCAAGGAACGCATCGATAGTGAAAAATGCGTAGTGATAAAATATAAAGGGCAAATTTCATTCATTGCATTGTATGTAGAGTACATAATTAGAGGCGCATAAGCCTGATGCCATGGCAAGAGTGTGCTACATGGGTACGGTTCATTTGACAGTTTGAACCTTATAACGAATCCTAATTACCTAGCCTTGGCTTTTAATATTAAGTAATAACACCTTCTAAGGATCCTGACTTAGGGGGTAATGACCCCCATTATTTGAGGCCGAAATTGTGAGGGCTCGAATACTATTGGTCCGGTGTAGGTGATCAGCAACTCTGGTTTTAGGACGGCCTTCAAAACTAAAGTAGCTTGTTTTACTGATACCTCGTTAAAAACCTTGTCGTAAAACCCACTTCAGGAAAAAACTGGTTCAAGGGAAAAATTGTACAATACTCGCTTTCAGACCTAATAGTCACATTTGCCCTCGGCCGAGTACCTGCACAAGTTAGTCCGTAATTTAACAAATGTCAAAAGGGAATTATGCTCGTGCCTCAGTAGTAGTGCCGCTTTAAATGTGCCACGTTCCAGTTATGTCACGACCCAAAATCCCACCATAGGCGTATGATGGCACTTAGTCTCTAAGACTAAGTAAGCTGATTATAAATACAATTCAAGCCATTTTTTTTAGATAATCGAAACCAACAGCAGAAATAATTAGAAACAACCTACCAAGACTGGAAATACTAAGTCACGAACTCTAAATGAATACATGAAATTATCTCAAGGATCGGATAGTCAATACTGTTTGAATAATGATTAACATTACAATAAAATAGAAAGACTCCGAGGGACTGCGGCGACCAAGCAGCTCTACCTTGAATCCTTGCGATCCCACTCTAATTTTGTCCGAGTCCGATATCTCAAATACCTGGATCTGCACAAAAATGTGCACAATAGTAGTATGAGTACACCACAATCAGTACCCAGTAAGTATCAAGACTAACCTCGATTGAGTAGTGACGAGGTACAGTCAAGACACTTACTAGTCTAATAACCTGTGCAATATAGTATACAAAAATAATAATAAAATAAATAACAATGATAGCAACAATAATCAACTAGTGATGTAAACAGCACGTCAACAAGAACTCCACAAATATTTCTCAAATAGGTAATGAACACAAGTACAACCAATAATCAAGTCCTTCAAAATATACATCTCTCATTTATAAGTTTTTCAATAGAAATCTCTAGAATATAATCCTTTCCAATAAATATATTTCGAACATACTTCTTTCAATTAAATATCATTCAAATATAATTATTTCAAATAAATATCTTTCGAATATAATTCTTTAAAATAATATTTTCAATATAATCCTTTCAAATAAAAGTCACCTTGTGACACCTCATCTCATAATTATAAAATACGGGTCTCAGCCCACTTTCATATTTTCACGGCACCTCGTGCCAATATCTCTGTTACAGCCGCACGGACAACTCACGTGCCAATATCATCATCATATTTTCCCCGGCACCTCGTGCCCACATTTCATATCTGTTGCGGTGTGCAACCCGATCCCATATAACATTAATCATACCTGTTGCGGCATGCAATCCGATCCCATATAACATAATCCACCTGGCAATAGCCACGGGCTCCCAATTTCAATATAGATCAAACTATTATCGAGTCTACCGAAACAACAAGACAAGTTGCACAAGATATAAAAATAAACACAAGGAAAATCACAACATCATATGAAAATTACCAACACAACCCCACATCATCACATAAAAATTACCAACACAATAACTCTACATCATCACATAAAAATTACCAACACAATAACTCTACATCATCACATATCATCCCTGACAATAGCCACCCTTATCTCTCCTATAGCCACCCTTATCACTCCTATAATAGCCTCATTTATCCCTCCGCCCTCACAATATCAATAGCCACCCTTATCGTTTCGTATAATAGCCACCCCTATCACTCCGTCCAGACAATATCCCAACACTCATAACCACAATGAAATGCCACCCTTATACCCACATAATATCAAAAGTGAAATGCCACCCTTATATCCTCATAAAGATAGCTCAAATCACACAATAATTTACATGGAATATTATCACGATAACACAACTCAATCAATTCATATCACAATTTGCCCAATGACCACAACCAATTCTAATGATATAGTAAAATCAATAAATTTCTCAGAAATAGCCCAAGACTCCACACAACGTATATAAAATCACAAAACAACAACAGAGATGGAAAAGTAATTCAGCATAGGACAACGTCTTCTTTAATCCAGATTTTAATAAATATAAATTAATGCCTCGTTTTAAACTTATTTAATAATTATTTGTAGATAAGGATTCAATAATGAATTTAATTCCAAGAAAAATATCAAATCAACAAGCACACGGAATTCACATAAAAATTCAAGTGACAATAACACCAAATTATCATATAAAATACAATTTCAACAAACAAGGAACGAGGAATGACAATTCTAGGATTTACTAAGTTCCAATAATTTTCCAATTTAATACATAAGGGTGTCTACGAATTTTAACCGATATAATTTGCACATATAAACTAAGTACGTACTCGTCACCTTGCGTACATGGCTTTCAATCACACAATTTTCACATAAGACTCAATGCCTGAGGGGTAATTCCCCTACTCAAGGTTAGGTAAGATACTTATCTTTATGGAGTTAGGCCGCTATTTCAAAACAGCTTTCTTGCTTGAATTGACCTCCGGGCAGCTCAAATCTATCCAAATTAATTGTATAACTTCATTAAAATTAATCAAAAATAATTTCGGATAATAAAACGTCGACTTAAAATTTTATTCTAAAAAGTCAACCAAAAGTCTACGCGGGACCTGCCTCTCGGAACCCGATATAATTTTTACGAAATCCGAACACCCATTCCGATACGAGTTAAACCATACTAATTTTATCAAATTCTAATAATAAATCGTCCTTCAAATCTTGAATTTTCGTTTTATATAATTTTTACAATTTTCCCCAAATTTTCATCTCAAAATACTAATTAAATGATGAAAACAATGATATATTCATGTATATTAACCAGATCCGAATTAGAATCACTTACCCCGATGATTTTCTTGAAAATCCAACGAACAATCGCCACAAACCGAGCTCCCAAAGTCCAAAAATGAAAAATTAGATGAAACCCTCGTTCATATAGTACAAAATCTGATGATCCCCATTATGCTGACCGCACACTTTCTTGTGCGGCCGCGATCTAAATTGTGCGACCGCACTTTTGCAGCTCTACACTACTAGGGTTCAGTAAATTAACCATAACTTTAACTACAAATGTCCAAATGATGATTGGTTTACCTTTCTGGAAACTAGATTTAAAGGGCTACAACTTTCATGTTTTGATTATCTCCAAATTTCTTGTATATTAAAAGATATATGCTTCCTAAGTCGGACCAGCTAAGCAGCGAAATCACCTTTCTACAACCATGAGAAAAATTCTACGGACCGCAAAATTTCAACTGCGCTCCGCACATCTTTAAGTGCGGTCCGCACAATTCCTACAGATACAGCACTTTGGGAATTTGCGGCTGCACTTCTGAACTCTAAAATATGTCCTCCGCACTTCAACTGTCCCATAACAACGTTAGAGTGCCGAAATGCCCGGACTCGCTCAAAACTCACCCCGGAACTCATTCGAGCCACTCGGGACCCCGTCCGAATGTACCAACAAGTCCTAAAACAGATACGAACTTAGTCGAGCCCTCAGAGTACATCAAACAACAAATAAAACATAAATCGCACTCCAATTCAAGTCTAATGAAAAATTAACAATTTCCAACTTCTACCTTCAATGCCAAAACCTATCAAATCAAGCCCGATTCACCTTAAATTTTGCACACGAGTCATTAAATGACATAATGGAGGTATTCAAATTTTCAGAATCGGATTCTGGCCCCGATATCAAAAAGTCAACTCCCCGGTCAAACTTCCAAAGTTAAATTTCTATTTTAGCCATTTCAAGCCTAATTTAGCAACTGGCTTCCAAATAATTTTTCAGACACGCTCCTAAGTCCAAAATCACCATACGGAGCTATTGGAATCATCAAAACTCTATTTTGGGGTCGTTTGCTCAAAAGTCAACTCTCCGGTTAACTCTTTTCTTTTAAACTTCTTAAATAAGAATTGTTCTTCCAATTTGATCATGAATCATCCGAAAATCAAACTCGACCACACACGTAAGTTATAATACACATCACAAAGATGCTTGGGACCTTAAGTCACTGAACAAGACGCTAATTCACAAAACAATAAGTCGGGTCGTTACAAGTTGTTTGGTAGCTTACATCGTTTCCCGACTCGAGTTTAGATGAACCTTTCCCGGTTATTCCGACAACTATATACGGTCCTTCCCAATTCGGTCCTAGTTTCCCGTTGTTTGGGTTCCTGGTGTGTAGCGTTACTTTCCTTAACACCAAGACCCCGACTTAAAAATGTCCAAGGTTAGATCTTCGATTGTAGTACCTCCTCACTCGCTGCTTTTGGGTGGCCAACCGAACCCGGGCAACTTTCCGCCTTTCATCCAATAAGTCCAGACTCATGGTTATGGCCTCGCTATTGGACATTTCGGTATCATACTAGAAACCAAGGTTTGGTTCCCCCACCTCGATCGGGATTAAAGCTTCTGCACTGGTACTCAACTTCAAAGTCGTTCGGTATGCCCACAAGACTTCGGGCAAGATTTCCTTCCATTTTTCTTTTCGAATCGGTCGGTCTCTTTTTCAAGATTTGGAGTATATTTTTGTTCGTTGACTCTGCTTAACCATTACCACTAGGGTGGTAAAGTGTTGATAATATCTTTTTGATTTTGTGGTCTTCGATGAATTATTTTTCGTTGTCATAAATGATCTTGGTCGGTATCCCAAATCGACATATTATGTGATCCCACATGAAGTCGATGACTTCTTTCTCCTGGACCTTCTCGAATGCCTGAGCCTCGACCCACTTGGAAAAATAATTGGTTATGAGTAGTATCTTTTGGGCTTTACCGGGCACCCATGGCAGGGGACCGACGATGTCCACCCCCCATTTCATAAACGGACATGGAGATAGGACTGGATGAAACATCTCTCCTGTTTGATGAATCATTGGGGTATGTCTTTGAAAATCATTGCATTTCTGGATGAAGTCTTTCACATCTTTCTCCATTTCATTCTAGTAGTAATCGGCTCTGATTAACTTCTAAACCAGGGATTCTGCCCCCGAGTGATTCCCGCAAGTGCCCTCGTGGACCTTTCTCATAGCGTATTCAGTCTCTCTCGGACCCAAGCACCTAGCTGGTAGGTCGAAGAAGGATCTTCTGAACAATTTACCCTCGACAAAGCTAAACCTGGCAGCTTTGGTGCGCAAGGCCTTTTGATTTCTTGGGATCCGATGGCAATTTTCCTGTCTTCAGGTAGTCTATATATTTGTTTCTCCAATCCCAAGTTAAACTTGTCGAGTTTACCTCGGCATGAATTTCTTCTACCACTGAGTTCATCAATTGTACCACTGCTCCTAATTCGAACTCATCAGAGTAGACAGACGACCCCAAGTTGGCCAGCGCATCAGCCTCATTATTTTGATCCCGAGGTATGTGCTATAGAGTCCATTCCTTGAATTGGTGTAAGGTCACCTGCAGCTTGTCCAAATACCTCTGCATCTGTTCCCTTTTTTCCATCGAACATTTCGTTGACTTGATTTACAACAAGGAGCGAGTCACATTTGGCTTCAATCACTTCGACCCCCAAGCTCTTAGCCATTTCTAGACCTGTAATCATTGCCTCATACTCGGCCTCATTGTTAGTCAATTTCAAAGTTCTAATAGACTGCCTAATTACGTTACCCATAGGTGGTTTCAATATGATACCGAGCCCGAACCCCTTTGTGTTGGACGTACCATTCGTGAATAGGGTCCAGATCCCTGAGTTGATACCCGAAGTAAGCAGTAACTCCTTTTCGACCTCGGGTATCAAAGCTGGCGTAAAGTCGGCCACAAAGTCCGGCAAAATCTGAGATTTTATGGTGATCCAGGGTTTATACTCGATATTATACCCCGCTAATTTCTATGGCCTATTTGGTCAACCGACCCGAGAGCTCGAGTTTATGCATGACATTCCTCAGTGGATAGGAGGTCGTGACACATATGGGGTGGTATTGAAAGTACGGTTTTGATTTCCTAGAAGTGCTTAGTAAGGCGAGCGCTAATTTTTCTAGGTGAGGATACCTTGTTTCGGCATCGCCTAGGGTTTTACTAAAATAATAAATAGGAAATTTTGTACCTTCTTCTTTCCATACCAGGCACCACTTACCGCCACCTCAAAAATAGCCAAGTAGAGGTACAGTTGTTCGTCCGCCTTCAGAGTGTGCAGCAAAGTGGTGGTGTGAGGGGGGGGGGGGGCTCGATTGGCATCACTTAAGTTCTTCTAAATCTTGCTAGCATTCCAGGATCCAAGAGAAGTTGTTCTTCTTTCTCATTAGGGAGAAGAAACAATGGCTCTTATCCGACGATATCGAGATGAACCGACCCAATAGGGCTATTCACCTGGTTAGTCTTTGTATTGCCTTGACGTTGTCGACTACAATGATGTCCTCTATGGCCTTTATTTTGTCCGGATTGATCTCTATTCCTCGGTTAGATACCATGAATCCGAGAAACTTACCCGAGCTGACCCCAAAGGAACATTTCTCTGGGTTTAGCTTCATGTTATACTTTCTCAATATGTCAAAGGTCTCCAACAGATATTTCAAATAGTCATTTGCTCACAACGACTTAACCAACATATCTTCAATATAAACTTCCATTGATTTCCCTATTTGTTCTTCGAACATCCGATTGACTAGGCGTTGGTATGTGGAACCGGCGTATTTAACCCGAACGATATTACGTTATAATAGTAGGTGCCGAATTTGGTTGTAAAAGAAGTCTTTTGTTAATCATCCGGGTCCATCCAAATTTGGTTGTACCCAGAATAGGCATCGAGAAAACTCAGTATCTCATGTCCGGCTGTTGCGTCAATCATTCGATCGATGTTAGACAAGGGGAAAGAGTCATTCGGACACGCCTTGTTTAGATCCTTATAATCTACACACATCCTAAGTTTATTTCCTATTTTCTGAAGTTTAGATACCTCATCCTTGATGAATGCGTGTTTGATCTCGGATTGTGGACTTCTCTTTTGCTTGACCGGGTGAAACTTCGAATCCAAGCTCAATTTGTGAGTGGTTACCTTTGGTAGAATCCCTGTTATGTCTAGATGGGACCAAGCAAAACAATCAGCGTTAAATTTTCATGAGCTCGCCGTGCCAAGGTATACCTTTCGATTTGGTAGGTGCTCGATCTATATAACTTTCTCCAACTCCTCAATCATCGATTTTGGTGGCGTTAGTGTCATCGGGCGGTATGAAAGATCTCGAGATGCTGTAATCATCCTCATCATCCGCTCCATGCTCCTTCTGTCTTTCCGACTCCGCTGAGGCAGGTACCATTGATTGCGATTTAGTTTCTTCTTCTTTGGTCATTTCCCTGCTTTTTGATATTGAAACCGTAGGCAACAGAATCACTTCATCGATAACGAACATTTCCTTAGCGATCGGCTGTTCTCCATAGACTGTTTCGACTTCTCCCGGAGTGGGAAATTTTAGCGCCTGGTGTAAAGTCGAAGGCACCGCTCTCATGTTGTGAACCCACGTCCTTCCAAACAAGGCGTTGTACCTCATATCCCCTTCGATCACATAGAAATTTGTTTGTTGGGTTGTCCCGGCAGTGTTTATCGGTAAAGTTATCTCACCCTTTGTGGTTTCGCATGCCATGTTGAATCCGTTCAATACCCATACTACTGGTACGATTTGATCCCGTGACCCTAGTTGTTTTACGACACTTGATCTGATGATGTTGGGCGAGCTACCTGGATCAATCAACACTTGTTTAACCCTAGATTTATTGATGAGTACGGATATTACTAGTGCATCGTTGTGTGGTTGTATGATGTCCTCGGTGTCTTCATCACTAAACGAGATGGATCCTTCCGGGACGTAATCCCGGGTGCATTTTTCTCTAGTGATAGAAACTTTGGTGTGCTTTATCATTGGCTCTTGGGAGACATCAACTCCCCCCAATGATCATGTTGATTATGTGTTGTGGCTCCTCTTATTCGACCTGTTTGTTGGCGTCCTTGTTTCTGAAGTGATTTTTGGCTCGGTCACTTAGTAATTCTCGATGGTGCCCATTGTTGAACAATCAAGCTACTTCTTCTCTTAGTTGTCAGCAATCTTTGGTCCTATGACCGTGAGTACCGTGGTACTTACACACCAAACTAGGATCTCTCTGAGCAGGGTCAGACTGCAATGGCCTTGTCCAATTAGTCTCTTTGACGCAGCCTATAGCCGACACTATACTTGCAGCGTCCACGTTGAAATTATACTCCGATAATCTTGGTGCCTCCCTACACTCGAACGACCTAGTAAACCCGCTCTTGCTCATCAGGCCTTGGCTGCTTGGTCCTCGATCATTTCTCTTGTTGATCCTTGCTGGGTGGCATCTAGATCTGTTTCCCCTCTAATCCGTGTCGTATGGCTGGTATCGATCTTGGACCGCCCTCAACTCCTAGTGGATGACTCTCTTAGACCTGTCATCGGTTCTGATGGGGTAAACATTCCCTAATGGTACCCCGAGTTGGTCGTCCTCGACTCTGATCTTCAATTGATACCTGTTGTGTATGTCGGTCCAGGTGAACGCCGGGTACTCCACCAAGTTTTGTTTTAGATATTGAGAGGCCACGTAACTTTAGGGGTTGAGCCCTTGAGTAAATGCCTGAATGGCCTAATCATCTGCAACCAGTGGTTGATCCATCCATTCCATCTGGAACCTCGACACGAACTCCCTAAGTAGCTCGTTGTCCCTCTACTTGACCTTAAAAAGGTCTGACTTCCTCGTCTCGACCTTGATGGCTCTGGCATGGGCCTTTACAAAAGCATCTACAAGCATAGCAAACGAGTCGATAGAATTTCGTCGTCTTCTAAGTCATTCCCTTTGATTGCACATGTATAGGAGGTTACATGCTCATTTGGAACGGTCGTTCCATTATACTTAGGAATGTCGAGCATTCAAAAACTCTTCGGGATCGATTTTGGTGTCGCGCTCGAGGGGAAAGGCTTCTGAATGAACATTTTGAAGTCTAGCCCCTTCAATATCGGAGGTGCTCCCGGGATCTGATCGACTTTGGAGTTATACGTTTCTACCTTCTTGTCGTTGGTCTCAGTCTTTTTCTCGCCATACTCCACCCATTTTTTCAATGCTTCGAGCATCTTCATCACCTCAAAAGTTTCCCCGAGACTAAAATTGCCCGGTTCCACGGCAACTTGTTCATCCCTCCGAGTGCTTTCTCGGGACTGCTCTGGTTCGACCCTGTTAGAGGCATGGCTCTTGTTCTGTAGCTACACTATTGATGCTTGCTAAGCCTACAACATTTCAAAAATCAACCGCAGGCTCACCCCATCACTTTCACCTTCGGGCGCCTCCCGAGCCACTGTCCGGGGTCCCCCGCGAACGCTGTTTTCAGGATCAGTTGGTAGATTGATGTTGATGGCCATATGTGAGTTAGCATCGATCGGGTCGGCGGCTGGGACACCATTGGGATAGACCTGGGGCACATCATTGCTAGGCATCACATTATTATTCTCACCATGTTGGCCTGACTCGGCTTTAACGTTCAAGTGAGCACACTGAGAATTTGACATCCTTAGGCCAACTTGGAATCAAAACATCAAAGAACAAGTGTGAAATAGGGTGTGTTATGGAGATTCGTATCAAATCACCACTACTATTCTTTGTCTCACGGTGGCTGCTAAACTGTTTACCATAAAAAATGAGTAATAATTAAATATATACGTGGTTTAAAGGATATGTGATATAATTCAATAAGAATGATCTAAGAACAACAAGTAATTAAGTTAAAGATAACATAAAAGGTCAAACCAATCATAATGTGGTGATCAAGCCTGATCTTAGATTGAACAGTAAAATTCGATCTCGATCGGACCCTCGGTATGAGTTCGGTTGCGAATAAAGAAGAGAACGAATGAAGAACGATTTGAAGAATAATTAGAAGACAAAAATAAACTTTTATTGCTTTGATTTGCATGTCACAATGTGTTCAAATGAAAGAAACTTTTCTCTTTATATTGTAGGGGAATTTCAGTCCTAGTACAAGTGTAAAAAAGGTAAAAATCTTTTTTTTCCAGTAAATGTCGATCCACAGTTGATATCGGACGGGATTCGCTCCGTAATATCCAGTGAGGGCGAATATTACCGCTCTCTACTCGTCATGCACAACCGTTCTCTGCGTTTCCCTGGTCCAAAAACTTTGTGGTCTGGGTTTGTTATTCCACCGTACCCGATCCCAACTGCATCGTTCACCGCTCTCGGGTTTCGATACGAGGGGTCTTTCGGCTATGCTTATAGTCATGTCGAGCCGTGCTTCCCTTTTGTTTCCTCATAGGGGAATCAGAAAAAACTCTGCTCCCGATTTTACTCCTATACAATATTAAATCTTGAGCACACTTAAACATTCTTAACTAAGGAAGAGAGGTAATATCTACCAACACTATCCTTTATAGTGACTTATAAACCAGCAACAACCTCTTGATTAATATTTTTTTTTTTGGAGAGGAAAGCCAATGCAAATGTATACAAGCATCTTCGCCCCACAATATCTTATTGAAATCAATCATGTTGTTGCATACATCTATTCCAATCATTCAAACCACCTGGCCAGCATAAATTAATGGGGAGAAGGATATTCCTCCGCCATCTAAAATTCATCATTTACAATATTTTCTATGTCATATTATGATGATTATTTCTTCAAACTGATTTTCCTTATCAAGGATATAGTAATCAGTCTATGCTCCATTCTTTTAAATGATTAAAGACAAACCACATCATATTAACTTCTATATCTTGCTAGTTGATTGAGAGTGGACCACTAATTAATTAAAAGATGAATGACACAAGTGATTAGGGTATAAAGAGATGTACTCACCCTGTTATAAAAAGAGTATCACTATTTTCTTATTAGTCAGTTTGGTAAAGATCGATACCTTTTAATATTTTTCTAATATAAAGCATTTATAGCCACACAATACTATGTCAGTCACACAAATATTATGGTTTATTTAAGACCACATATCTTAAAAGTCTTCTCTACTTTATGAAAGTTTGTGACAAATAAAACTATGATAAGGTTTTTGAGACGGAGAGAGTATATATCAGACAACGTGAAAATTAGACAATTTAGCACGTCTTTTAGATGAACAATATGTGAAGGTGAAAGTGCAAAAAATATGAGCAAGTTTTAGGAGGCCGGAACCAAAATGTGGTTCTTTTGGACTCAAAGAGTCATAATGTATGAAAAAAAACCTGGTGACCATTTTATATATAACGCCCTTTTAAAGAGCGCTATACCTTAACGGCCGTTTGCCCAGTTAAGTGTAGCGCTCTTATTTTGGGCGCTATATATATATATATATATATATATATATATATATATATATATATATATATATATATATATCCCACCTTGTCACTTCTGGGCTTAACTGACATAACAATAATTCAACTAGGTATAGCGCCCTTTTAAAAGGCGCTATGCCTCAAATAATTGTACCCCCAGATTGTTTTTTGCCATATTTAAAGAGGTTAAGAATTTTGTAAAACTTCATTTATAAATATTCTCAAGTCTTATGAAATATTTCTTCATTAAGTTGTTTTGCATTTTGTCATAATGTATGAAGAGCGAAAAATTAGGATTTCATTATATTGGGGGAGGGGGGGAGGGAATGAGGTTGTGGTGGTGAATAACTCAGTAAGCTATAATTTATCTCCACAGTGTCATGTTAAGTTGCCACTTACAATGGAATATGATACATTGGTATCGTTGTTGTGTAAAAAATGAGTGTGAGCAAACGGTCGGTGAGTATTAAAGTAACCGAAAGATATCCGTATTCTGTCACTCCGCAAGGTATTGCTTGTTATGCTGAGTTTAACATCGAAGATGATGAAACTCTGAGAGATTTTTTGAGGAGTCCGGATGAATACCGAGAATTTCTTGTGATAAAAATGTTGGAAATGTACGTCAAGACTGAAGACGTTTGCAATAATGAGGTTGCGCAAAGTAGGGATATCCCTCAGTCATCGGATGGTTATTTTGGAGCAGTTTTAGCCGAACAGGTTCCGGCTGAAAGAGTTTGGCCTTATCTAAACTTATCTCCACGGGCGAATGAGGAGCGAAAAAATAATTTCTCTCCTAGTTTACATAATTCACAAGACGAGTGGTAAACTTCAATTTTCTTTTGTGTTACGATATTTATTTTTTAAGTATTGAATTTGTATTAACACTCATATATTCCACAGGGGGTACCTTCCAGATATGAATTTTACAAGTTATGAACCAACGCCCAGCTGGAATATGCCTAGTTCTGGTGTGTTGGATCATGGTGGTTCATCCGGGAGTCATCACCAACAAGATAATAT
This sequence comes from Nicotiana tabacum, assembly GCF_000715075.1. NCBI lineage: Eukaryota > Viridiplantae > Streptophyta > Magnoliopsida > Solanales > Solanaceae > Nicotiana > Nicotiana tabacum. The sequence goes on along the minus strand of NC_134103.1, from coordinate 97,900,277 downwards.
CCATCATGGGATGTCAACACATTACGATTTATAAGTGAAGTGATAAAGCTATATGTAAAGTTTTGATCAATTTGAGTAACTCATTATTTTATTGGTTGTGCAGTGAAAACGAGCAACTTGAAGGTCTTGTCCTTACTCAATTGCCCAAAGACGACATATTTAATCAGGATATGGCAGATGCGCAGAGTCAGGGAGAGAATAGTGATTATGACAACAATGCCGACGAGCCTGGAGATGACACACCCTTCCTTGATGAGGAGGAAGAGAATGCTGAACCTGATTTGACGAGGGAGCATGCTCCACCTTCTGTTAGACCAAGAGTCTACGAGTTCCACGTGCCGTTTCATTCAAGGGAGATTTCCTACCTTGATTATTTGCCAAGTATGCCGGATGTGGATGCCCTCACAAGGGATATTGACAAAATTCGGACAGCAATGTGGGATGAATCTAGAGCAACGGTGTTGTCAAAGGGCATGCTTTTTCCCGATAAAGTGTGCCTAAGTAGGGCGGTGCGAAAGTACAACGTAAAAGAGTGTCATGAGATCATGGTATCAGAGTCATCTCCAGATGTATACAAGGTAGTCTGTCCTATATGGTTTACGAGTTGTAATTGGATGCTGCGTGCGAGGAAGAAGAAAATAAATATGTGGGTTATGGGTAAATACATTGGCACCCACAATTGTGACATGGACACATTTAGTCGGAATCATTTTAACTTGAATGTTGACTTGATTTCTCTTGTCTTTATTCCACATATTGAAGCGTCCATAAGGTACAAGATCAAAGAGTGTATAACATCTATCCACCAGGGATATGGGTGTACTATTACCAAAAGAAAGGCATTTCTCGGGAGCAAAAGTGCGCTTGAAATTGTTTATGGTAACTTGGATAAGTCCTTTGTATCTCTACCCAGGTACATGGCCACATTGCAACACTTTAACCCCGGGACTATTATTGAATGGAAGCTTGAGCGGAATCCGGGAATACCAGAACATATATTCAAATATGCGTTCTGGGCATTTAAACCATAAACGACACTCATGTCTATGGAAAGTATGATATTAAGTTGTTGATCGTCGTTGCAGTAGATGCTAATGGAAATATATTTACCCTAGCTTTTGCTATTTGTTCCGATGAAAGTCAAGAGACGTGGGCACTAATTTTGAACCAATTGAAGGAGCACGTTGTCAGACAACGTTCAAGTATTTGTCTAATATCTTATCGGCATAGTGGTATTTTAAGTTCTATACAGAATTTGCGTGCATGGCAGGAACTGTATGCCTACCATCGTTATTATGTGAGGCACCTGAAAGCCAATTTCCAGAAGGCATATCCCAACAAGGATTTGCATGATTTAATGTGGATGGATGCAACAGATTATCAAGAGTGTAAATTCAGAAGGCACATGGAATCTATCATGCAGGAAGACGAAGGAGCCTATCGTTGGTTGATGCGACATGAGCTTAACAAGTGGACTTTGCATGCAGATGGTGGCAGAAGATGGGAAATTCTAACTAAAAATGTGTCCGAGTCTTTCAACGTGTTATTGAAGTCTACACGTGGATTGCCTGTCACTGCCATTGTGCGGATGTCATTCAAGTAGATGGCGAAGAGGTTTGTTGAAAGGGCTAGAGGTGCATCGTCATTGATGGAAATGGGTGTTGAATTTATGCCAATACCAATGAAAAGATTTGAGAAATACAGGCGGCGAGCACATTGGCATTCATATTTACAGTATTGCAACGAGCGAAATATTTTTAAAGTTCGCACCACTATCCATCAAAACCGGGGGAATAATACATACATCGTAAATGAAGCCAGAATGTTATGCTCTTGTGGGAAATGGTTCATCTACCACATGTCGTGCTCATATGCGATGAAGTTCTTTCAACATATAGGTTTTGCGGCAACCAACTACGTTGATAAAGAATATAGCATTACTGCATATTTAAACACCTATAGTGGGCAGTTGCAGCCAGTGGGTGCTGAGCATTATTGGCCGCCAGAACCATTTAAAATGGTATGTAACAAGGAGTATATACGTCAACGACAAGTGCAAAAAACAAATGCGTATACAGAACCAAATGGATGTTGGTGATACCTTTTATGCGCGTAAATGTGGCATATGCTCGCAAACAGGACACGACCGTCGCAAATATCCTTCAACTGGTTTGGGTGGCAGTAGTAATTCAGCTCCTTGTGGAAGTTCATCCAATGTGCCTAATTATCAAGGATACACGTAGTGTTTTATTTCCGTAATTTGTTGTAATAAGTGTATGTACTTATTTGTCTTGCAGAATGTTTGAAATAAAATTATGTTTTCATTGCTGTTAAGTCTTATTTATATTTAGCACCCTAGAAAATGGACAAACATCTCAAATCAATGACAAAAGTAAACATCATATGTATGTACGAATGTGTTATTCCTGTTCATTTTACGATCAACTTTTGGAGATAAAGATTGCTGCAGGTGCCAACTAAATGAATCACACAACCAAGATTTCCTTTATAGGATGGCCAAATGGGAATGTGGAGTCAAAATCAAAATTTTCACTATAAATCAATCATAAAAGAATTTTATGTTAGATCAAGGGGATTCAATATCTGTTATATATATATATAGATAATTTTAATATTATTTTTTAATTAAATATTTATATATATAAATAATATAATTTTTCGGGCGAATCCCCTAGCTTTGCTCATGTTTGCAAACTTTCTATCGGTAAATTTATACAGAAACATGGCATAATATATAGCTACTTATGAAATACTTTAGCACTCGTACAAAATAAACAAAGGAATTGCAGATCAACAGGAAAACATACAGCCAGAATTTGAAGCATGCTACCAGAATTATAAAGCATATTGCCAGAATTTTAAAGCATACTACTATAATTGTAAAGCTTGCTGTTAGATTTTTCAATCTTTAAAATTTTGGCAGCGCGGTATAAAATTCTTGCTCGAGCCTATTTTTTAAAGATTTTCTTAACAGGGTTAAAACATACAAATTGAGGAATTTACAATAATACAACTTATTTAATACTTATTTAAATGAGTTACAACTACTTTTATATTATTACATATAATGCAGATTTTCCAAAATCTACAACATTTCATATTCCTAATATATCTCTCCTAATTGAGTTAATAGTATTGACTCCTTAATTTTCTCATTCATTAGCTAGATCGTATTGAGAAAACACAATACACTTGTTCTCTTTAATATCCAATTATCTCACCAAACCATATTGAGAATGAACTGGCATTCTCTTCCACAATTCTATGGGAATAATATTATTTTCTCTTTGCACTTCAATTTCATCCGCTCGTTTGTCACGACCCTAATTTTCCTCTGTAGGGTATCGAGACGGCACCTAGTCTCTAATACTAGATAAGCCTAACACTTACTGAATTAATAGAAGAATTCAACCATCATCTGATAAATATGAAATAGAAATCTTGATACACAACTTACAATCCCAAAACCGGTAGTACAAGTTATAAGCTCTCCTGAGTTAGCTAGAAAATCTCTAAATACAATTGTTCTGAATAGAATTGAACAGTACAAGTACAATATCAAAAGGTGACTCTGAGACCTGCGAACGCGACGACATGTTTACCTTGAGTTTCTACAGCAATACTCGACCAGGTAGCTAATAATCAACAATATCCGAGGTACCTGGATCTGCACAAAAATATGCAAAAGCGTAGTATGAGTACACCACAGCGATACCCAGTAAATATCAAGACAAACCTCGGTGGAGTAGTGACGATGACAATCAAGACACCCACTGGACTAAACAACCTAAACAAGTATAAATGTATAGCTAACAGGGAAACCGAGATTGAAATCCCCGAGTTTTATTGGTTTGGTTTGATCTTTAGATTTAATAACCCGACACAATTAGTTTAATTTGGTAATTATAAAATCCAAACTAACCCGACATATGTACGACTTTACTTCTATTCCAATCATTCAAACCACCTGACCAGCATAAATTAATGGGGAGAAGGATATTCCTCCGCCATCTAAAATTCATCATTTATAATATTTTCTATGTCATATTATGATGATTATTTCTTCAAACTGATTTTCCTTATCAAGGATATAGTAATCAGTCTATGCTCCGTCTTTTAAAAGATTAAAGACTTTAAAAGACTAAAGACATACCACATCATGTGAACTTCTATATCTTGCTAGTTTATTGAAAGTGGACCACTAATTAATTAAAAGCTGAATGACACAAGTGATTAGGGTATAAAGAGATGAACTCAACCTGTTTCAAAATGAGTACCATTATTTTCTTATTCGTCCGTTTTCTAAAGATCGATACCTTTCAATATTTTTCTAATATGAAGTATTTATAGTCACACAATACTATGACAATCACACAAATAATATGATTTATTTAAGACCACATATCTTAAAAGTCTTCTCTTCTTTATGAAAGTTTGTGATAAATCAAACTATGATAACGTTTTTGAGACGGAGAGAGACCTAGCAAAACATGAGCAAGTTTCAGTGAGACCTAGAACCCTAGACAATGGACAAACATCTCAAATCAATGACAAAAGTAAACATCATATGTATCTACGAATGTATCATTTCTGTTCATTTTACTATCAACTTTTGGAGATAAAGATTGCTGCAGCTGCTAACTAAATCAATCACACAGCCAAGATTTCCTTTACGGAAAAGGGCCAAATATACACATGTACTTTCGAAAATGGTCTAAGAATACCCCTCGTTATACTATTGGGTTATCTATACCCTGCAGTCATACTTTGGGTTCAAATATATTCCTCATTTAAACGGAGGGACACGTCTCATCGTCCTGTTGGCCCATTCTAAATAACTCCTAATTAATTAAAAAGACCCATTACCCATACCCTGAAAAGCAATTTTCTGAAGCAATTTGTTTTTTGTAAAAACTTAAAAAAAAACTGATTTTTTTTACTAAAAACTGAAAAAAACGAAAATATTTTTTTTTCAGTTTTTACAAAAAATCTGCTTTAAAAAAACTGAAATATATTTTCTAAAATAATATTTTTGTAAAAACTGGAAAAAAAGCTGAAAAGCAATTTTCTAAAGCAATGTTTTTGTAAAAACTAGAAAAAATTGAATGTTTTCTTTTACTAAAAACTGAAAAAATCAAAAATATTTTTTTTCAGTTTTTAGAAAAAATATTGCTTTAAAAAAACTGAAAAATAATTTCTAAAGCAATGTTTTTTGTAAAAACAAAAAAAAAACTAAAAAGTAATTTTCTAAAGCAATGTTTTTGTAAAAACTGGAAAAAAAAATATTTCTTTTTTAATCAGTTTTTAGTTAAAAAAACTTTCCGTTTTTTTCCAGTTTTTAATTGCTTTACAAAATGACTTTTCATTTTTTTCTGTTTTTTATAAAAATATTGTTTTAGAAAATATTTTTCAGTTTTTTAAAGCATTTATTTTGTAAAAACTAGAAAAAAAATATTTTCGTTTTTTTCAGTTTTTAGTATAAAATATTTTAGTTTTTTCCAGTTTTTACATAAAAAATTGCTTTAGAAAATTATTTTTCGGGTATGGGTAATGTGTCTTTTTAATTAATTAGGAGATATTTAGAATTAGCCAACAGGACGATGGCACGTGTCCCTCTGTTTAAATGATAGGTATATTTGAACCCAAAGTATGACTGCAGGGGTATAGATAACTCAATAGCAGAGACTGTAAAAGCTAGTTTGCCAAAGTTATACTTCTGGCCTCAAATGACAAAGATTCAACTGATAAGAAATATAAAGTAAAAACAGATCCAGTATTCAGTGTCTTCTTGCTTTGTGTCTGAAACGAAGAAGAGCATCCAATAAAAGATTATTTGGTTCTTCTTGAACACTTGGTTATGAATCACAATGGTAATAGTAGTGCATTTAATAATAGAAATATTTCTATCATTAGATTAAAACATAATTTGTGCAAATCGCATGATAGAATTATCATGATATTTTAGCTAGCATAAATGAATATGTTGATCAACTAAATAAAAGGTTGATTGCAAAATTTTATAGTAAAAATAAAATATTTTTCTATTTTTGACTCTGATACCAATAATTATTACCATGAAGAATACTTAAATACTTTAATATCAAATGGCCATCTATCATACATGTTTGTTGTCAAGTTTATTATTTCTTACGTATGTTGGTGTCACTGTTTATATAATAGACTAAGTTAAAATTGATATTGTAACGACCCGGCCGGTCGTTTTGAGTATTATAACCCCGTTTTTCCCATTTACTGCTTAGTTTATGCCTTACAATTAATTTATAATTTATCGGGTTAGTTGGTTCGGGTCCGAAAGGAATTCGAAGTGAAATGAGACACTTAGTCTCATAATTTAAAATTTCAAGTTAGAAAAGTTGATCAGATGTGGATTTATGTGTAAACAACCTCGAATTTGAATTTTTATGATTCCAATAGCTTCGTATGGTGATTTTGGACTTATGAGCGTGTTCGGAAATATATTTTGAGATCAATAGTGGAATTTGGCTTGAAATGCCGAAAGTTGAATTTTTGGGAAGTTTGACCGAGGGTTTGACTTTTTGATATCGGGGTCGGAATCCGATTCTGAAAATTGAAATACCTCTGTTATGTCATTTATGACTTGTGTGCAAAATTTGAGGTCAATCAGACTTGATTTGATAGGTTCCGGCATCGTTTAAAGTTCATTAGGCTTGAATTGGGGTATGATTCATGGTTTTAGTGTTATTTTAGGTGATTTGAGGGTTCGACTAAGTTCGTATAATATTTTAGGACTTGATGGTATGTTCGGTTGAGGTCTCGGGGGGTTCAGGTGAGTTTCGGGAGGTTAACGAATCATTTTTGACCTTGGTGAAATTGCTTATATCTGCTGCCGCATTCTTCTGATTTCCTCTTTCGCGTTCGCGAGTGAGACTTCGCATTCGCGAAGAGTGTTTTCTGAGTATGAGATTTTGTTCTTCGCGTTCTCGAAGGGGAGGACACGAACGCGAAGGTATGGTCTGTGTGTGCATCGCGAACGCGGGAGTGGTGTCGCGTTCGCGAAGGGTGAGATTGGTAAAGCTTCGCGTTCGCAAAGCCATGGTCGCGTTTGTGAAGGGATAAATTCTGGGCAGTCGAATTGTGTTCGCAAACGCGAGGGACCTGTCGCGTTCGCGAAGAAGAGAGGTCTGGACAGAAAGTTTAAGTTCAAAAAATGGGCCATTTTCCATTTTTAACGATTCGGAGCTCGGATTGAGGCGATATTTGGGAGATTTTCAGAGGAAACAACGGGGTAAGTGTTATTAACTCAATATTGGTTGAATTACCCGAATCCATGATTTTTTTTATCATTTAATTGGTGAATTAAGTTGGAAAAGTTTAAAAATCCTCTTGGATAAATTTGAGGATTTAAGGGCCAAATTATTATCGGAATTTAGTAATTTTGGTATGGTTAGACTCGTGGTTGAATGGGCGTTCATATTTTGTAGCTTTTGTCGAGTTCCAAGACGTTGGCTCCATGGGAGATTTTTGAGCTAAATTTCAGATTTTTATGGAAAAATTATATTTTCATATGAAATTAATTCCAATAAATTTTATTGACTGAAACGAATTATTTGTGGCTAGATTTGAGGCGTTTGGAGGCTAATTCACGAGGCAAAGGCTTAACAGAATAGGAATTTCACGGTTTGAGGTAAGTAATAGTTTAAATCTGGTCTTGAGGGTATAAAACCCCGGATTTTGGTATCATGTGATTACTTTGGAGGTGACGCACATGATAGGTGACGGGCGTGTGGGCGTGCACCGAGGGGATTATGACTTGGTACGTCCCGTGAAAAACTGTAAAGTTGAATAACTTGTTGTTAGCTATGTGCTCTCTATGTATTGTGAAAATTTGACTGTAAGTCACGTTAGAAACCATGTTTAGGCTATATGTTGGTACTGTTGGGACCCACAGAGGTCGTGTACATGTTGAACTATCTGCTAAATTATTGTTTTGTACTCAGTCACAGTTTACTTGTTTATTTTATCTCAGTCTCTATTGTTCATTATTGATGTATCATATCATTGTTGTTTGGGCTGATTTAATAATTATTGAGATCCCGAGAGACTGGAGAGATTTATGATTGAGTGAGGCCGAGGGCCTGATTGTGAGATATTATATTATAACACGTGAGTTGTTCGTGCAACACGTGATTTGTCCGTGCCGATCCTTATATTATACTATAGCACATGAGTTGTTCGTGTAGCACGTGAGTTGTCCGTGCGGATCCAGATATTTATACTATGGCATGTGAGTCGTCCGTGCAGCACGTGAGTTGTCCGTGCAGATTATAGTGCTTGGGCTATAGGAGCCCCTCCGGAGTCTGTACACCCCCTAGTGAGCGCGGGTACCCATTGAGTGTGAGTGCTGAGGGCTGAGAGCCGAGTGGTTGAGCTGTTGTGACGAGTTGAGTAACTGTTGCCTGAAAGGCTGTACTTGCTTTTCATTTGTTGTTGCACTTAGTTGCTATCTGTCATTGTTATGAAATTATTTAAAAGATATTATATCCGGATTACATGAACTTGGACTGTATAAAAATGATTTGACTTAAACTGCTGGATTTGAAAGTATGTTTATTCTTTGCTGGAATTGCTGAAACTGAACTATAACTGTGTAGCTCGTCATTATCTTCAGTTTCTTATTTATTATTGTTACTTGCTGAGTTGGTTGTACTCATACTACACCCTGCACTTCGTGTGCAGATCCACGTGCTTCTGGACATAGTGGGTGTTGATTCTCTCGTACAGTTGATCTTCCGGAGATTCAGAGATACCTGCCGTGTTTCGCAGACCTTGTCTCTCCTTCCCTATCTCTTTCTTTACCGTATTTTGGTCTTAGACAATTATAGACCGTATTTTTCCAGACTTGTATTCATATTAGATGCTAGTGTACTCAGTGACACTAGGTTTTGGGGAGTGTTCGTATCAGTATTTGTGAGATTTTGTATTGTATTTAAATATTATATTTTCAAACTTAAAAGAAATTGTAGATTATTGATATTATCGGCTTGCCTAGTATCGAGATAGGCGTCATCATGACGAGTTAGGATTTTGGGTCGTGACAAGTTGGTATCAGAGCCTAGGTTACATAGGTCTCACAAGTCACGAGCAGGTTTATTAGAGTCTTGCGGATCGGTACGGAGACGAGAGGTTGCAGAACCCTTAAGAAAACTTCACTTTCTTGTATTCTGTCGTGCGAATTTGTGAATTCCGGAAACTAAAATTCTATTTTTCTATTTTCTTACAGATGGTGAGGACACGTACTACCGGATCGGACGGTCAGCCACTAGTGCCACCAGTTAGGGCCGCGAGAGACTGGGGTCGTGGTAGAGGCCGGAGCCGAGAGAGAGGTCGAGGTGTAGCTCGTACCACAGTTGGACCAGCACCTGTAGTACCACCAGTTGCTCCAGCTCAAGAGCAGATTCCAGATATAGTTGAGCCGACAGGACCATCTCAGGAACCAGCTATGCCTATTGAGATTCCAGGCCTTCAGGAGACTTTGGCCCAGATATTGACAGTTTGCACTGGTCTTGCTCAGGCCATTTCGGCTCAGGCCGCACCTGCCATTTCTCAGGTCGGGGGAGGTACTCATACCCCTGTTGCCCATACTCCAGACCAGGTAGTACAGGGACTTCATATACTGGGAGCACTACCAGTCGAGACGGTTGTAGCTACTCAGGCCCCGGTAGTTCCTGTTATGGTAGATGATGAGCAGAGGAGACTTGAGAGATTCGAGAGGCTTCAACCTCCACCATTTAGCGGTACTGAGTCAGAAGATGCTCAGGGTTTTCTGGATAAGTGTCAGCGGATGCTTCGGACAGCGGGTATTCTGGAGACCAGTAGGGTCTCGTTCATTAGTTTCAGTTTTTTGGGACTGCCTTCAGATGGTGGGAGGCTTTTGAGAGGCGCATGCCAGTTGGTGCAGTACCACTTACATGGCAGGAAATCTCCGTTCTCTTTTTGGAGAAGTTCGTGCCGCAGTCTCGCAGAAAGGAGCTGTGTCACGACCCAAAATCCAAAAAAAAAGGTCGTGATGGCGTCGGACACCACTGTCAGGCAAGCCAACCATAATTAATTAACTGAATTACCTAATTTAGTATTTTTGAAATAAAAATTTCTTCAATGAAATTGTAAAGATAAAACTCATAGATTAAATGATAAATATTTTTAGCAACTAAATTTATAAATAATTCACAACCATTCCCAAAACCCTGTGTCACAAGTGCATGGGCATTTACTAGGGAATTAAAAATAAAATACATCATCTGTCCAGAATACAAATTAGACAGGAAAATATAATAACTTTGAAGGAGATTCTGTTAGCTGTGGATCGTACTATAGAATGCAGCTCATGTATGTCCCCATAATTATTAACCACACCTCTGCGCCCACAAGGCCTCTATGTATATTTGTACCTGCACAATAAAATATGCGGCAAGTGCAGTATGAGTATGAAAATAACGTGAACCCAGTAAGTATCAAGCCTAATCTCGAAGTGGTAGAGACGAGATAACCGACTTTGATACTCACTATGGGTCAATAATAATAATTGGAATAAATTATAATTATTCAAATCAGCATGGTTCACAAAGTTAACAAAACTTTTATTCAATTAGCAGAAATAATAAGAATCCTTCAAATACAATAATTTTCCAATTTATTAATTAAATCATGCAATTTCAATAAAACCTCCAATTTATCAAATAGCTTTACAAGCTGCAATTCAATTTCAATAAATTTTTTAATTTATCAGTTAGTCTCATTTACAGAAATAACAGTAATTCCTTTACAAGCAGGAATAATAATTTATTATTTCCAAAGATTTCCAATTTATCAATTAGCTTCATAGGCTGCAATAAACTATTAAGGTATCATGTGATTATTATTATTAAGCACGATTTCTGTCGAGGACGTACGGCCCGATCCAGAGTGTCGTGTACACTACCGAGGAACGTGGGGCACGATCCATAGATGCATCTATCTTGCCGAGGCTTTCGACCCGCTCCACAAGAAAGGAAGATATTTTCTTATGTATCTCCGGAAGGAGAGTATATTTATTATAAGATAAATTCGGGAGGAAGAATAATTTCTTTTAATAATTAATTAATTTAAATAGAAGATCAAACATATGAGATTTCCATCCTTTAATATCTTTATCTAACAATTCATAATATATTCATTCATATCAATTAATATTAATTAAACAAAAGAATACAATTTACACAAGTAGTTCATGCTTTGAGTCCTAAACTACCCGGACTTTAGCATTAATAGTAGCTACGCACCAAAAGTCCATTAGTAATGATCCGGAAGTTTGATAATGAATTATAGGAATGATCTGGAAAGTTTGGTCTAATTTCATCGAGAGACTTACCTCGTCTTGCTATAATTTAATCCACTAGAAGGCCTTTTCCACGATTATCCAACTCTGTCTGGGTCGAATCTAGCAAAAGTAATTCGATACAATCACTAAAAATTATTAAAATCAATTCTATAAGAAAATACTACTTTTTCAATAAAAATTCCAAAATTAATTAAAAATTCGTTCGTGGGACCCACATCTCGGAATCCGGCGAACGTTACGAAATATGAACACCGACTCAACCACGAGTCTACCCATATCAAAATCACTAAATTCCGTTAACAATTCGGCCCTCAAATCCTCAAATCTATCCAAGAGGGTTTTTACACTATTCCAACTCAATTCACCAATTAAATGATAAAAATAGTGATGGATTGGGGTAATTTAACCAATATTGAGTTAAGAACACTTACCCCGTTGATTTCTCTGAAAATCTCCCAAATATCGCCTAAATCCGAGCTCCAAATCGTTAAAAATGGAAAATGGGTTTGTCCCATTTTCAGAACTTAAACTCTCTGCCTAGTGATTTCTTCTACGCGATCGCGAACTTCCTCACGCGATCGCGTAGCACAATTGTTTTTCGCCCAAACATTAACCCTACGCGATCGCATCAAGTCCCACGCGATCGCGATGCACCAGGTTCTAACTCTACGCGATCGCATCCCTCGTTCACGAGATCGCGTAACACAAACGCGTGGCCCAGCTTCCTCTCAAATTTCTCCTACGCAATCACAAACAATGACACGCGATCGCGATACACACACTGGCCAATCCTACGCGATTGCGGACGTGTCCACGCGATCGCAGTGAACAAATTCCCAGCTGCCCAAATTAACCCTACGCGATCGCAACCCCATTCACGCGATCGCGTAGAACAAACCTACCTCTGCCTAAATTACTCTATGCGATCGCAGACCAACTTACGCGATCGCGTATAAGGATACCAAAAGAAAATACCAGCAGTTATCAGTCCTGTTCCAAAGGCCAAAAATGATCCGTTAGCCGTCTGAAACTCACCTGAGCCCCTCGGGACCTCAACCAATTATACCAACAAGTCCTAAAATATCATTCGAACTTAGTCAAAACCTCAAATCACATCAAACAACGCTAAAACCACTAATCATCCTCCAATTCAAGCTTAATGAAACTTAAAATTTCGAACTTCTTCATTCGGTACCGAAACCTATCAAATCAAGTCTGATTGACCTAAAATTTTGCACACAAGTTATAAATGACCTAACGGAGCTATGAAAATTTTCAGAATTGGATTTCGACTCCAATATCAAAAAGTCAATTGCCCGGTCAAACTTCTAAACTTAAATTCCTAATTTAGCCATTTCAAGCCTAATTCAACTACGTACTTCCAAATAAAATTCCGAACACGCTCCTAAGTTCAAAATCATCATACGAACCTATTGGAACCGTCAAATCCCGATTCAGGGGCCGTTTTCTCAAAATGTTGACCAAAGTCAAACTTGGCCTTTTAAGGCTAAATTAAGGAACCAAGTGTTCCGATTTTAACCCAAACGGTTCCAAATCCCGAACCAACCATCCCCGCAAGTCAAAAATCATTAAAGCATGTTCGGGGAGTATTATTTTAGGGAACGGATTTCTAAAAGTTAAAATGATCGGTTGGGTCATTACATTCTCTCCCACTTAAATATACGTTCGTCCTCGAACGTGCTAAGGACTGTTCCAGAGTTGTCCAAAATCACAGTTCAACACCCAATTGAGCACATTAGCTCGAGCCAATCTGAAGATTCTCCTCTTTATTTAGGTGATTAAGCCTTAGAGCCCAATTCTAACATCCAGAATTCTCCACCATGCCTGTTTCCAATCTACGAACACCGTATCAATCACTACACGATGCACCAATATAGGGTTGCATACCTTGGTTGAATTTAGACCATGCATCACACCATTCACATGATCATAATATCATCCTCCGATAACAATAGCCGAAATTCCACGAATCTGATGTTCACAGCACACCTCATGATACCTATAATTCCTGTTCCAACTCTTGAACTGCTTCCACGATGGAAAAAATGTGTAGAAATTCATAACCAACTGCTGAGTCAACAAATTATTGAGTTTCTCCTTCTGACAAGAACCATTGACTCATTATGGACCAAATAATGGTATTTGCTCTTTATTATACTTCATATAATCCGATCGTATTGATCTCAGATCCAATAACCTCTTCTCACTAAGTATAAGCTGCTCAGGCAATAAGCCACCTCAGACATGACAAAAAGTCTCATATGACGCCATAATGATCTAATAAGCTACGGACTCGATTGCGATACATAAGGAAAACAGACTATGGAAAGGATTATCAACTACGTGACTAATTAAACAACTGAAAAGGTGTCATGAACCTTCCTCAGAAAATAGGACACAAAACACACAAATAGAATATAGGAAACTGTACTCAACATCACACTATTGCGGCATGCAACCCGATCCACACAAAAAGAATCTATAAGAAAATACTTATCGAGCTAGAATGCTCATTACTTACAAAATATCCGAACATCAGACACAAGCACGTTAAGTGCATTATACCATCCCTAGAAGGACTGACAGCGCCATACGCTATAAAACTCAAGCACAACTAAGGTGCGATATATGATCTAAATCTCGAGAGCCATCCTACTCACATAACACCATCGCTATGCGGAACCTCAACACATAAGACAATTATTAAGCCGTTTTGAAACTCACACAACACAATATAGTATTATATGAAATAACCGATGACGAAATGACATCCAACGTCTGAATACTCCTCCATAGGGAGCGGTTATGCTGAAATGAACACATCCAGCCTGATATAGAGCCCATATTCTTATTCAAATCCATCCACAGACCTCAAGTCGATTCTGATCTCATCGTACTAGGCTAATAACCTTTCAAGTATCCGTAATAAACCTTTTTCCCACAACATACAAGAATAGCCATCATAACCGGAACACTACTTCCACAGTCGACAACCAAATGAACCGAGCACCCTCCAGGCATAAATTCTCGAATCAGCGATATTACCACAATCTTCATACTTGGTTTCAATCTTCACTCAATCAAGTGACTACATGTCACTCTTACATAATCTTTCCGTGAGACACGCTCCCACGACCTTCCGCACCAGGTAACAAGTCTGCACATCCATGCTACCGGTTACACTAATGCTGTAAAGCATATCAAGAATCCACAAATCAATACACAAGGTCTCTTACACCTGACATCGACCTTAGATGATGCCAAAAACAATACCATCTTACTTTAAACATCTAAATCCCTTTCCTGCTCATCCGAGCTCATGACATCCTTGTCAACACCGAACCGAAATCTTAAATCCTCAACTTTCGAATCCCATGCTACTTAGTGCACTTAACCACGCCAATGCGCAGGAGTATAAGAATTCCATCACAACTCCCGAACCACTAATACGGTAAACACTTCATCATATAGAAACCTTCTTCTTAACTCATTTCAAGAGAACCATTGCAATATGTGACTGAATTCCCATATCCATAGAAAATACCGGCCTCAGGTAGTGGTCTAAACCACCATAACTCTTCTGGGATCCCTCTACACATAACATGTCATAATACTTGAATTCCTATAAATAAAATCAATTACGGCGGCCGTCAAGCCTCGCACGTACCGCCACAAATCACATGCATAATTCAATGCGCTAAAGGAAATGATCATTGCCACCATCATGCCGATTTAACCATTGTTAGCCAATTCGTCTTTTCTCAATTTACTCTCAACTTGCCTTAGAAATAATAATAGCTCCATTCATTACATCACGAACTCAAATCCGCACTCATCCCAAGTGACCTTATTTCACGAGACCATGCTATTTCAGAACTGACTAATTATCTCATATCCCTTCTTGTGCGCACTTTTTACATCTTCAACTGGTACACCCATTCTGATACTTCTTTTATGAATCCGAAGTTATTTTATTTCATTTTTTCCAATGCTACACCACAACCTGAAGATAATATAGAGTACTCCAAGCCCCGTTTCATAATCTGCTGCAAAAGCTCAATACTCAACCATACTATAGGCTCGAGATCCTTATACACCATACTTTAAATTTTTGAATCCACTAGGACCGTTATTTAGAGTCACTTGCTCTGACTTGTTCCCAAACATGATCAATTCCAAGGCCCTGCAGCACATGGACACTTTATCAAGGAAACATCTGACTATTTCACTTTCCTGTGCGTTACATCTACACGAAGCATAAACTCTGAGTCTTCCAAAAACTTTAATATGAATTGATAAGATAGAATAGGAAGGAAATGTAGGCATAAGCCTAAAAGGAATCGAATCGCATGATGAGGAATCAAAAGGGGAAATATTCCTAACAGCCCTGTAGCCTCTCGAAGATAAGCACAGACGTCTCTGTACCGTCTGCAAGACTCTACTAGACTTGCTCATGACTCGTGAGACCTAAGTGAACCTAGTGCTCTGATACCATGTTGTCACGACCCAAAATCCAAAATAAGGGCTGTGATGGCGCCGGATACCACTGTCAGGCAAGCCAACCATAATCAATTAACTTAATTACCTATTTTAGTATTTTTGAAATAAAAATTTCTTCAATAAAATTGTAAAGATAAAACTTATAGAGTAAATGATAAATATTTTTAGCAACTAAATTTCTAAACAATTCACAACCATTCCCAAAACCTGGTGTCACAAGTGCATGAGCATTTACTAGGGAATTAAAAATAAAATACAGCATCTGTCCAGAATACAAATTAGACAGGAAAATATAATAACTCTGAAGGAGACTCGGTAAGTTGCGTATCGTAATATAGAATGCAACTCACCTATGTCCCTACAATTATTAACCACACCTCTGCGCCCACAAGGCCGCTATACATATATGTACCTGCACAATAAAATGTGCAGCAAGTACAGTATGAGTACGAAAACAACGTGTACCCAGTAAGTATCAAGCCTAATCTCGAAGTGGTAGAGACGAGATAGCCGATTTTGACACTCACTATGGGTCAATAATAATAATTGGAATAAATTATAATTATTCAAATCAGCATAGTTCACAGAGTTAACAAAACTTTTATTCAATTAGCAGAAATAATAAGAATCCTTCAAATGCAACAATTTTCTAATTTATTAATTAAATCATGCAATTTTAATAAAACTTCCAATTTATCAAATAGCTTTACAAGCTGCAATTCAATTTCAATAAATTTTTAATTTATCAATTAGTCTCATTTACAGAAATAACAATAATTCTTTAACAAGCAGGAATAATAATTCATTAAATTCCAAAGATCTCCAATTTATCAATTAGCTTCACAAACTGCAATAAACTATTAAGGTATCGTGTGATTATTATTATTAAGCATGATTTCTGCCGAGGACGTACGGCCCAATCCAGAGTGTTGTGTACACTGCCGAGGGACGTGCGGCACGATCCATAGATGCATCTATCCGGCCGAGGCGTTCGACCCGCTCCACAAGAAAGGAAGACATTTTTTTATGTACCTCCGAAAGGAGAGTATATTTATTATAAGATAAATTCGGGAGGAAGAATAATTTTTTTTAACAATTAATTAATTTAAACAGAAGATCAAACATATGAGATTTCAATCCTTTAATATCTTTATCTAACAATTCACAATATATTCATTCATATCAATTAATATTAATTAAACAAAGAATACAATTTACACAAGTAGTTCATGCTTTGAGTCCTAAACTACCCGGTCTTTAGCATTAATAGTAGCTATGCGCGGACTCTCGTCACCTCGTGCGTACGTAGTCCTCGCAATTAGCAACAATTATTCAATTTAATTCCTATGGGGTAGTTTCCCCCTCACAAGATTAGACAAGAGACTTACCTCGTCTTGCTCCAATTTAATCTACTAGAAGGCCTTTTTCACGATTATCCAACTCTATCTAGGTCGAATCTAGAAAAAATAATTCGATACAATCACTAAAAATTATTGGAATCAATTCTATAAGAAAATACTACTTTTTCAATAAAATTTCCGAAATTAATTAAAAATCTGTCCGTGGGACCCATGTCTCAGAATCCGGCGAAAGTTACGAAATATGAACACCCCCTCAACCACGAGTATACCCATACCAAAATCACAAAATTCCGATAACAATTCGGCCCTCAAATCCTCAAATCTATCCAAGAGGGTTTTCAAACTTTTCCAATTCAATTCACCAATTAAATGATAAAAACGGTGATGGATTCAGGTAATTTAACCAATATTGAGTTAAGAACACTTACCCCATTGTTTTCTCTGAAAATCTCCCAAAAATCGTCTAACTCTGAGCTCCAAATCGTTAAAAATGGAAAATGGGACGAAGTCCCATTTTCTGAACTTAAACTCTATGCCCAATGATTTCTTCTACGCGATCGCTAACTTCCTCACGCGATCGCGTAGCACAATTATTTTCTGCCCAAACATTAACCTTACGCGATCACATCAAGTCCCACACGATCGCGATGCACCAGGTTCTGACTCTACGTGATCGCGTAGCACAAACGTGTGGCCCAGCTTCCTCTCAAATTTCCCCTACGCTATCGCAAACAATGACATGCGATCGCGATACACATACTCGCCAATCCTATGCGATCGCGGACGTGTCCACGCGATCGCAGTGAACAAATTCCCAGCTGCCCAAATTAACCCTACGCGATCGCAACCCCATTCACGCGATCGCGTAGAACAAACCTACCTCTGCCTAAATTACTCTACGCGATCGTAAACCAACTTACGCGATCGCGTATGAGGATACCAGAAGAAAATACCAGCAGTTATTAGCAGTGTTCCAAAGGCCAAAAATGATCTGTTAGCCGTCCGAAACTCACCCGAGCCCCTCGGGACCTCAACCAATTATACCAACAAGTCCTAAAATATCATACGAACTTAGTCAAAACCTCAAATCACATCAAACAGCGCTAAAACCACGAATCATCCTCCAATTCAAGCTTAATGAAACTTAAAATTTCCAACTTCTTCATTCGGTACCGAAACCTATCAAATTAAGTCCGACTGACCTAAAATTTTGCACACAAGTCATAAATGACATAACGGAGCTATAAAAATTTTCAGAACTGGATTCCGACTCCGATATTAAAAAGTCTACTCCCCGGTCATACTGCCAAACTTAAATTCCTATTTTAGCCATTTCAAGCCTAATTCAACTACGGACTTCCAAATTAAATTCCGAACATGCTCCTAAGTCCAAAATCATCATACGAACCTATTGGATTTGTCAAATCCCGATTCTGGGGTCATTTTCTCAAAATATTAATTGAAGTCAAACGTGGCCTTTTAAGGCTAACTTAAGGAACCAAGTGTTCCGATTTCAACCCAAACGGTTCCAAATCCTGAACCAACCATCCCCACAAGTCAAAAATCATTAAAAGCATGTTCGGGGAGTATTATTTTAGGGAACGGGTTTCTAAAAGTTAAAATGACCGGTTGGGTCATTACAAGCTGCGTAGACAGTTTGAGTAGTTACGTCAGGATGGCATGTCTGTGACGCAGTACGAGATGAGATTTTCTGAGTTGGCTCATCACGTAATCTGGTTTGTTCCCACTGATAGGGAGAGGATTAGTAGATTCATTGATGGCCTCACATATCAGCTACTGTTACATATGACTATCGAGAGGGTATCTGATGCTACTTTTGATGAGGTAGTTAACATTGCTCGGCAGATAGAGATGGTTCGTAGCCAGGAACATGGAGAGAGGGAGGCTAAGAGGCCTCGTGGTCCAAGTGATTACAGCGGTGTTCCTTCAGGGGGTCAGTTTTACCGCGGTAGGGGTCGTTCATACAGACACGCTCAGACGGGTCGTCCAACTCATTGTGGTGCATCAGCTAGCCACAGTTCTTACAGTGCTCACTCAGGCCAGTCTTCATTCAGTGCACTACCAACACAGAGTTCTCATCATGCCTCGTCCGCTCTGGCTTCTACAGGTCACTCCTCGGGTTATCAGGAGCAGCAGTTCCGTCAGAGGAGAGGTTGTTTCGAGTGCGGAGAATTTGGTCATTACAAGAGAGATTGTCCTAGGCTATTGAGTGGGGCTCCACAACAGAGTTCCCGACTGATGGCACCAGCACCGGCAGTTCCACCACCCGGCCAGCCAGCTCGGGTGGGGGTCAGGCAACTAGGTGTCGCCCACAGGCACCTCACCCTGTTCCTCAATAATGGGATTCTCTGCTGGACCCACTGGCGGCATAACTGGAACAGTCCTGGAACGTCCTCATCCCCTACCACGGGCTGGAGCCCTCCCTCGGCCTCTAAAAACTAGGGGAGTAGCTCTTCCCTGATCTGGAACCTTATTAGAGCGCGTTCTCACCATCTGTGAGAGAATAAGAGAAAGATATTTAGTACTACATCAATTGCACGATGGAAGATGAAGAAAGGTAATTTCCTAATGCCCTATAACCTCTCGAAGATAAGTACATACGTCTCCGTACCGATCCGCAAGACTCTATTAGGCCTGCTCATAACTTGTGAGACCTACATGAACCTCATGCTCTGATACCATATTGTCACGACCCAATTTCAACTATAGGTCGTGATGGCGCCCAACGATACAACTAGGCAAGCCAACTAGTGATTTAAATCATATTCAACTCTTTTAAAAATTTACCGAATAATTAAACTCTTCTTCCTTGCAATAATTAATACAATATGAAAAAAATTTGGTAAATTAAAATAACCAACAAAAATAATTAAATCCAAACATTCTACTAGTGTGTGTGCCAAGACCTGGTGTCACAAGTGTATGGGTATCTAGTAGATTATACAAAAATTATAAATACTGTCTGGAATGAAATAGACAGAATAAATATTCCCAGAAGAGGCACTAGTTGATGCATAATAGCTCAGAAAGCAGCTCACCACTAAGCCTCTGGATAACGCGGGTGCGCGCCGATAGGTCCAACGATAGCACCTGTCTTAGGTCCTGCACAAAAAGTACAGCAAGTGTAGCATGCATACGTAAACAACGTGTACCCAATAAGTATCAAGCCTAATCTCGAAGAGGTAGAGACGAGATGGCCGACTTTGACACTCACTAAGGGTCAATAATAATAATTGAAATAAAAATAGAATATCTAAATCAACATGATTCACAGAGTTAACAATAATTTTATTTAACCAGCAGAAATAATTAAATTCACAAACTGCAATTTAAAATATTAAGGTATCGTGTAATTATTATTATTATTAGGCATGATTTCTGCCAAGGTCGTACGGCCCGATCCAGAGTAACGTGTACACTGCCGAGGAACGTGCGGCGCGATCCATAGATGCATCTATACTGCCGAGGCATTCGGCCCGCTCCACAAGAAAGGTGAATATTTTCTTATGTACCTCATGAAGGAGAGTATATTTATTATAAGATTAATTCGAGAGGATGAACAATTTCTTTTAACAATTAATTAATTTAAACAGAAAATTACGTATATGAGATATCCATCTTTTACAAACTTTTCCTAACAATTCACAATATATTTCAAATAATTTAATTAAATAAAGAATATAATTTACACACGTAATTCATGATTTGAGTCCTAAACTACCCGCACTTTAGCATAAATAGTAGCTACGTACGGATTCTCGTCACCCCGTGCGTACGTAGACCCCCACAATTAGCAACAATTATTAATTTAATCACCTATAGGGTAAATTCCCGCTCACAAGATTAGACAAGAGACTTACCTTGTTTCAAAGTCCTCTTTCCGATCAAAATGTCGCATAAAAATCTCAATTCGGTGCTGAAAAATTCGAAACTATCCAAAATTTATATAAAATAATTAATACATGTTCAATAATTCAAAATTCATCTATTAAATAAATTACCTTATCCAAAATGGTAAAATTTCTAAAATTCACCCGGCCCCACGTACCCGGATTCTGGATATTTTCGGAGGAAAACGTTACCCATAATCTCAAGAACTCAAATATATAATTTCTATCCAATTCCATAACCATTTTCGTGGTTAAAATTTTATTTTTATACAAATCTAGGTTTTTCATCTAAACCCTTGATTTTTAAGATTTACCGGTTATAATCTACCCATAATCCATGTATTTAACTCAAGGTGTGTAGAATTAACTTACCTCCAAGTTATTAGTCAAAATCCCCTCTCAAAAAGCTCTGAAATCTCCCAAACATGGAAGAAAAAGGACAAAAATGGATTGAGTTTCGTCCGTTTTAAGATTCTGTCAAAGCAGATTTTTCGCACCTGCGAAGGGATTGATCGCACCTGCGGAAATTCCTCGCAGGTGCGAGTCTCACTAGCCTGGGCCAAGCTCACATCTGTGTACACTGCTTCGCACCTGCGTGTTCGCAGGTGCGCCAAAATTCCGCATCTGCGGCGATGGCCTCCCCTTTTCTGCTTCTGCACACAAAACTCGCATCTGTGAGGGTCGCACCTGCGGCTGTCCAAGTGCAGGTGCGAACATACCAGAAATAGAAGGCTTCGGCTCTTCTTCAAAATTCCAAAATTGGTCCGAGCCTCGTCCGATTAACACTCGGTGGGTCCGGGGGCCCACCGAACATACCAACAGGTTTGAAATCATAAAACGGACTCGCTCAAACTCTCGGAACGCGTAAATCAACATCAAATCTAAGAATCATATCCCAAACCAAATTGATTCAACTTAAAAAATTTTAAATTCTTCAAACATACTCCGAATGCGCCGAAATATACTTATACCCACTCGGAATGACACCAAATTTTGCGTGCAAGTCTTAAATCACTATACGGAGCTATTCCCAAACTCAAAATTTCAAACGAAATTCAATTTCTCCAAACCTACCCAAAACCAAATTTCAAGAACCTTAAGCCTTAATTAGCTAGTTTTCACTATTAAGCGCTAAAACGCTCTCGGATTATTCAAAACCCAGTTTGAACATACGCCCAAGTTCGAAATCATCATACGAACCTATTGGAACCGCCAGATCCCGATTCCGGGGTCGTTTTCTCAAAATGTTAACCAAGTCAAACTTGGCCTTTTAAAGCCAAACTAAGGAACCAATTGTTTCGATTTCAACCCGATCACTTCCAAATTCTGAACCAACCATCCCCGCAAGTCATAAATTATTAAATGCACATACAGGGAGTTTTATATAGGTGAACGGGATTCTAAAAGTCAAAATGACCGATTGGGTCATTACACAGACTAAACAAAGGATACCAACGGAGTATTCAAGTTCGAATACTGTTTACCCAGCCAATATACGCCTAACTAAAAATGCAATCCGTCTCACGACAATTTATCTTTAACAGTATTTAACTTACCAAGATATGATCGAAGAGCAAATTAGCCTTAAGCAGATGGCTAATTGTCTCTAGATTAACTTTGTTTTTGAACCTAAATTAAAAAACATAAATAAACATGTCTCTCTTTAACATCTAACCCTTTATATATCAAAAAGAGTAGAAGTTTTGTATCTAATATCAAAATTATTAGATCAACACGTTTAAATTTGTGATCACATTATTCAACTGTACAAACAAAAAAGGGAATACTTATTAGTTTTGTCAGATGAATAAAAGACTAGGAGCCCGTTTGGATTAGGTGAAAAAAAAGTAACTTTAAGCATAAGTGCTGTAAAGTACTTTTTAAGTGATGCGATTGATTTTATGAATAATCAGTTACGTGTTTGAATTGAAGTGCCGAAACTTAAATTAAAGAGATGATGTGTTTGATAAATAAGTAATGATTAGCTCTTATTTATGTTAAAACGATGGAAATATACTCAAACACACTTGTTTACCCGAAAAACGGATGACAATTAAATTTATACGGGATTCTAAGGATACGTGGTATGATTCGGTACAAATTGAGAAAATATATAAATGAATATCTAAAAATAGACTGTAAAAGAAATAGATACAAACTAAATGAATTAATTAGCCTAAGCCTTCAAATTTTATCACCCTCAAACTGAATGGAGAGTAACTGGTAGGAGAACAATATGACTAAATATCCAAACCAGAAAAAATATAGTATATTTCCTTATGTTCTATGAATCTAAATGAATATGCCTTACAAATAAGTAGACCCCCCTTTTATATAGTGGGTAGGTTTTATTCTTAATATATTTTTTTAAATACAACAAGGAATCCCATGATAGATTAATTAATTAGCATCTTATTGATATGCGCCGTGATTTCCGCCGAGTTTCTCGCCCAATTGCGGATATTTCGGCTTTCTATTTTTTGGATCTATAAGCTTTTCTCGATCGGTATCTATTTTTCTCGACCTTGATCTTAGCCGATCTCGATCTTGACCGATCTCTATTTAGCCCGATCCCGATCTTGGCCGATCTCGAACTTGACCGGTCTCTATTTTGCTCGACCTCTGGGTCTCGAGCTCGGTAACCTAACTTCGCATCATGGCTTGATATTATACGAAGTTGAACCTTGGTCTATCATGTTCTAATCTCGATTATTCATACGAAGGAAAAATTTGGTTTTGATCGTATACAGATAGTTCCCTCTTTTCTCGGAAAGATGATGACGAGAAACGATATTAATTTCCGAATTCTGACTCAGTGGGTGACGGCGTCAGCGAATAGACCGATTATGACGTATGTGACAAACGTCCCGTCAGTTCAGTTACCAAGGCATTAAATGCCTGTGAGTCGTTGGTCGTCCACTACTAGTTTTGAACCATCATTACCAGGCTATAAGTATTCAAACCCTCATATTCATTCAAAACTTTTCACTCAAAACCTCGTGTCTACTCTTGCATATTCTTCAAAAAACCTTTTGCTTCACAATTCTCACACTGCATACAACCCTAATTCTCTATTCCTTTGATCA